>NC_034414.1:58152016-58285682 GCF_002078875.1 Numida meleagris | reverse complement strand
CCACAGCAGTGCTTTGCATGCAGACCCACAGCAGTGCTTTGCATGCAGACCCATGGCAGTGCTTTGCATGCAGACCCACAGCAGTGCTTTGCATGAAGACCCATGGCAGTGCTTCTCATGCAGACCCACAGCAGTGCTGCAGGCAGTTGCACTGCTGGCAGTGCCCACCTCGCCGTGCCCTGCACTGTGCTGAGTGGGCAGCAGCTTCCCAGCATAATGAACCTCAGGTTTGCTATGTTGCTGAAATGAGAAAACTCTTAAATCTGTCCTTACCAAGGTTTAATAATGAACCCACCTTTTGTGAATGCATAACAAAATAAGGATTAAAAATTGAAAGCTTTGTTTAGGTGACGTCTGGCAGTAGCAAAGCAGCAGGGAACCCTGTGCTGCTGGGGCGAGGAACAGGACAGCTCTTGTTTAATCCCGAAGAGTTGTGTGAATTCATCTGGGACTTAGCCAGTTCTGAAGTCTTAACATGGATTCTGCTGGTTTACATCACATTTTAGTCTTTAAGAGAAAGATATATTTGAATGCAGTGCATCACATTCATTGTGATTATTCATAATGACATTGATTATGACTGATCTGAGCCCAAACAGCAGAGAAGTCCACACTGTGACCTTTTGCTGAGAGCAAAATGGTGCAGCCTGCTCCCAGTCTACAGGTGCTTCAGCTGTTTCCATTACACTGAAATTCTGCCTTTACTCAAAGGGCATGGAAGGATAGATCCTATACAAGAGAGAGATGCAGTGCATTTACTGGCATCCCCAGGAGAGTCTTTAACCTGTGCAGAGTCATGTAACGCTGTCATTCCAAAACAGTAGGGAAAACAATAGCCCAGGCAAACAGCTGATATTAATTTCTCTTCCTAGAATAGGAATGGAATGGAATGGAATGGAATGGAATGGAATGGAATGGAATGGAATGGAATGGAATGGAATGGAATGGAAGTGGAAAAAGGAGAGGAGCGGAGGGGAGGGGAGGGCAGGGGAGGGGAGGAGAGGGGAGGGGAGACGGAGACAGAGACGGAGACGGAGACGGAGACAGAGATGGAGAGGAAGGGAGGGGAAGGGAGGGGAGAAAGAGAAAGAGAGAAAGAGGAAGAGGAAGAGAGAGGGGAAGAGAGAGAAAGAGAAAAAGAGTTGCCTCTTGGCCTCCTTTTCTCCAGACTGGACAACTCAGTGTCGGCATGCCTTCTAGCCCTGTTACCAGCTTTGCTGCCTTATTAGGCACCACCAGAACACATCAGATTTACTGTACTGCTCAGCTGAGCTTTGATCCTGCCCAGCTGCAGAGAAGGAAGGGTGGCACTGGAGTGCTGTGGTCTGAGAGCCAACCATTTCTAGTCCTGCAGCATCAGTGGAGAATACAGCCACTGTCAGGTGCAGCCCACGAGGCCCTTTTGTCACTGTGACTGGATGCATGCAATTAACACATTCATGAATTCAAAAGGTGGTTTCCTTTTTGTTTTAACTCATGGAGTGAGGATGCATTCAGATTTAGGAACGGTAATACTGAAATATGTGCTGCTGTCAGAATAGCTACTTCGTGTTTCTAGGTAACTCAGGAATCCATAAATCCTTACAGAAAGTCAGTGCAGAGTAGAAGGCATTTCCATTTCTCAGTCGCTGTTGTACACAGCCCATCATTTGTAACTGTGCCATTCAGCACTGGAACCAAAGGACGAGTATAACCTTGGGTGTCTTTTACCACGGTGACTGTACGGTTTCGGTCATGTTCCACTTGCTGCTGAAGGTGCTGAGGACTGCCAAGACATTGTCTGCACATAAGGAGTATTTTCCCACCTCATTAATAGCTCTTCAGAGAATATTGTGACATTCGTGTATTCCCGTTTTGGATTTGGCTTCGGAATTAGTGACCTAGATTTTGGTGTTTCTATCTCAGGGCACCTGGTGCCTGTCTCCAGTCAGTCTTTGGAGGTGGCTAGCACTCTGGTAGTTGCCTCCATTAAACGTGGAGTTCAGTAACATGGCAAATCTGAAGGTCATGGAATAAATCAGCTATCATAGAGCTCTGCTCATGTCTTGTTAGGAGCAGAGAAAGATTCAGAGTTTTGTGCTAAAAGGCCATGAAGCCCTACATGTTGAATTTCCTGTATGGTTTTTTTTTTTGTATGTTTTTGAAGTGGATACAAAAATAACTCTGAAAACCGCTCAGTTTCGGCACACCAGAGTATTAGCCTGGAACAAACATTATGAAGAAAGGTTGAGGGAATTCGGCTTGTTTAGTTCGGAGAAGAGAAGGCTCCGGAGAGACCTCATTGTGGCCTTCCAATACTTGAAGGGAGCGTACAAACAGGAGGGGGATCGATTCTTTGTGAGGGTAGATAGCAATAGGACAAGGGGGAATGGTTTTAAACTAAGACAGAGGAGATTTAGGTTAGATATTAGGAGGAAGTTTTTCACACAGAGGGTGGTGACGCACTGGAACAGGTTGCCCAAGGAGGTTGTGGATGCCCCGTCCCTGGAGGCATTCAAGGCCAGGCTGGACGTGGCTCTGGGCAGCCTGGTCTCGTGGTTGGTGACCCTGCACTCAGCAGGGAGGCTGAAACTCGATGATCTTTGAGGTCCTTTTCAACCCAGGCCATTCTATGATTCTAAGATTATGTGCTTAGAATTCTGCTGAAGGCTGCATTGGCAATGGCTGCAAAATGGAGCATATAATTTTGTGTCCGTGCCGTAGTAAGTTCCTATACCGTCCGTGTAAGGTTATCAAAAGCAAAGAAACGCTGAGAAAGACCTTCCAGCAATGAATAGCCTACATTGCAGTTTACATAGCCAGTGGACTGAGGTGTCCTAATTCAGATTTTAAAAGATATTTTTATTATCATTTCATTGTATGGAAAAAAAATATTACAAGGCAGTGTAGTTAACATAGGTTTCATAGGTATTTGTGCCATGTTTTGCTCTTACTCTGACAAAACGACATCTCCCATTTCCCAGGTTACCTTGTCTTTGAAGCTTCAAATATGGTACATAATTAAAGAGAACTTAATTGTTGCTTCATGTAGCTTCCAGATCTCTTGTACCATCTCTCCTTAAATTGTTCCCATTTGTTTCTCCTGCGAATATCAGCCTATAGTTTTGGATTGTGGACAGCTGTTTCTGGCATCCCAACCACTCATCCATCAGTTTTGTAGCCCATAAAAGCGTTCTGCATCTTTGGACGCCGAGTTCCTAATTAATGGCAACTCAGAGACTTTCAGTTTCTTAAAAGAAGGAAAAGGAGGGCGATAATTTTCCATGTACCTCATAAAAGCAATTACACAAAGCTGTTAACACCAAGTAAATAAAATGAATGGCAGGAGGTATACGGAGTGGTAACGGAAGGTCATGCAAAGAAAGCTTCTTCTGGGTGGTTCCTGTGGGGTGGCAGCCAGCTCCTTGGAGCCCGTGGTGCTGCCCTTGCTGTGTCCGTGTGTGCAGGGAGCAGGGAGCAGGCCCAGGCTGAGCATGGAAACAAACGTGGTGCCTTGACACTTCCAGCAATTGCGTGGGAAAATACGAAAGAAGAAAAGAGATGCCATCAATAGCAATATTACATGATGCACCGTGCAAAATAAACCGATGATGAGCGTGGCAGAGCATGCATTGCAGCTGGCCTTGTTATTTTTGCCTGAATTACAGGTATTTGTCACTGCGAGTCATTTCAGGGCCATAACTAGCCTTTGAAATGAAGCTGACACAGTTGCCACCTACCTGATAAGGCTTGTGTTGAAAATGAGAGAGCTCTGATCATGTTGCTGGGTAAACTTGTTAGAGAAGAGCAGCGATGAGGCGGGCGCTGCACGGACGCGCTCCCTCTGCACTGTGCAGACAGGAGAAGGATTTGCCCATGGCCCAACTATTTCCCGAGGCTGTTTTATAGATGGAATTGCTAAAGAATACTCATTTTTTTTTCTTAAGGAAAATCAATTGTCATCATTGTTATGAATTGTGAGGAAATCACTTTAAAGACTGCCGCGTTTTTTTTGTAGGAGTATACAGTAGATTAATAATACAGTAGATTAATATACATGGCATTCTGTTGTCATTAATTAAAGAGATTCTTGTCTGACTTTTTGAGTCAATGAGGAAATTTAGGGCTGAAATCAATAGGCCAAGTACAATGGACTACAAATGTGTTTATTTTTTATAAACATAACTGTGCATATGGGCAATCAATATTTAATCATCCCATTGGATTAATTTCTCAGGAAATCTATACATTCGAGTCTCGTAGCTCGCATCGTGTTGGCTGATTGCACAACAGGGGACGAGGAATAAATGCGCTTTCACTGACAGCTCACAGGAGATGGTTTCAGCCTGTTGCAATAAAGCGCTGTCACACTTTCACAGCCCCCTTCCTCTGATGTCAGGGAAAGGCATTTTGCTTTTCTGTTAGCGTTAGGGAACAAAGATTTCCAAATATTCTAAGGTAACAGAGACAAATGAAGAGTCCCTGTGAAGCCCGCTGTGCTCCAGATTGACTGAACGTGGGTATGCTCTGCTGAATTAATTGCAGGTTGTTAATAAATGCACTTGGAGCCAAAGTGTATTTTCCTCAGTTCTTTCACAAGCATTCACGGACTGTTAGAAGGTTTTTCTTTCATTCTGGTCAAAGCAGATTTCCAAGTGCACATGCCATCCTGGTCTTTGTAAGAAAACAGCTTTGGTCGTAAGAATTTCTGTCCTTCAGGAATTCCTTTCCACCAAACCCCAGTTCTCCCTAAATTTAAAGCTCCGGACACACAAATTGGCATGTGGGCTGAAGCTTTACGGTGACATTTACTTCTGCATTCTCCCTTTGAAGCATGAATCTTGATTTTGGAGATGCTTGAGGCCAGGCTGGCAGGGGCCCTGGGCTGCCCAAGCAGGTGGGGGGCACCCAGCCCATGGCTATGGAGGGCTTCGGGGACCCTTCCACCCAACTGTGCCGTGATCCTGTTTTTGAGTAGAAAAAGGCACAGTCTGGAGATTATGGAGACTCAGTGTCAGTCAGTGAGTGCTGGGTAGATGGCTTCGATGACCTGGGCGATGCCCAGTTGGCTCCTGCCTTTAGTAGCCGGAGGAGATGCCCGGACTGGGCTGCAGGATGGGGTGCAGAACGCGGGTGTTCCTGGTGTTTTATGGCCAAACTCTGTGAGACCAAGAGCTTGGGTTCCTCCTGCAGGGGCCTGGCTTTGCAGAGCTGCCCATTGTCATGCAAAGAGTTTGAATGGGTGTGAATGAATGTGCAAAAACTACATTGTTGACATGGTTTAGTGGGATTATTGGTGGTAGGGGGATAGTTGAACTGGATGACCTTGTAGGTCTTTTCCAACCTAGCTGATTCTATGATTCTATGGTTCTACCTAGTTGTATGCTCACATTGGCAAGCTGATGAGCTCCACGCTCATTTTCAACAGCGTTGGGTGTTACTATTTGATTATTGCCCAGCCCTGGGCACTGTTGCACTTTCCCTTGGGACTTGGGAAGGGGCTGCAGCCTCCCTGGCAGCTCCCTGTGCCCAGAGGAAGGGCAGGCTGCAAGCTGAGCACTGTGCAGGCCATGCAGGTACCAGTGTGCTTTATTTGTTCAGCAGCTGAGCTGAAAAATCGGGCGAGGGGATGTTTTGTGTCAAACCTAGCGACAAATTTGAGAGGTTTGCGGATTGTTCTTTATGGTTTCTGTGGTAAAAGCAAGAATTAAAACAGAGCTGGTGTTCATTGCAAGGCAAAAAGGTGCGTGTTGCTTCCTGTGGAGAAACACCAATATCAAGGACTAGCTTCGGATGCGTAATACCGAAATGAAAAATGAAACTGTATTTCTTTCAGAATGAGCAAAATACTGGAGTTGCTTTATTTGCTTTCGTGGGTTGTTGAAGGAAAAGGTGATAATCCAAAGCAGCGGCTGAATGTGATAGACATTCACGACTAGTTGTAGGAATCGAAACTGTAAACCTGAATGATTAATTACGAAAAATATTTGCTGAAGTAAGTGTTTCAGTATTCCCTTACCCGAAGGATGGGTGTAAGGGGAGCATTTTTTTTAGTAGACCTCTGTGAGGAGTCAAAAATACCTCTGAGCAACGGGAAGCCGTTGGCAGAAGAAGGCTCTGCGGTTCCAGGCTGCTCACAAAGTTGTGGTGGCCATTGCATCACTCTCATGTCTTACCAAAGGGGTCTTTTCATGCTTGAAGAGGTGGCCCTGCTTTGGGGGGCACACAGCGATGCCACTTGGCAGGTGCTCCCCAGTGCCATGGGCTCAGCAGCCCTCCGCTCCCAGCACGCGGATGGGGCACTCTGCTGTATTTTTCCATACAGTGACTTTGTCACACTTTTTAACCTCATCTGAGATTCTGTTCCCTCGCATTTCTCTTATGCATGGCATAACCGCCGTGGGGGCAGCCCTGAAGAGCCACCTGAGCCTATAGCATACGGAGCATATGCAAGAGCAGAAACCCTGAGCTCATTTCTCTGGTGCACTCAGCACTGCTCTAACCCCTTTCTGCAGCGGCTCAAAACGCAGGAAAGCACACACTGATTTCAGCAGCAGCAAAGTGAAGAAGCAGTGTTCCATATTTCCAACTTGCTCAAGAATTGCTCTTGCTGTTTGCTTCGTGGTCTGAGTTTTATTTAATGGGCATTTAAGTTGTCCTGTTACGTAGTTTAATGATCCAGGAACTGACATCTCTTGCCCACTGCTACACACTGAAAGCTTGAGGTCTCCTAATTTTGCCGAATGAAATGCGGTGGATTTAGTGCAAGATTTTAGTGATTTCAGTGGACTTCTTTTTTTTTGCATCAACGAATTAAAATTTTAGAATAAAAGATTTTCTATTTTTAATAACCATGAAGCTCTGCGTGGAATAACTGAGAATTTCAGTGCACTCACAACTGTGGTGTGCTTAGTGGAAGATCTCATTTTAGCAGCACTGCACCTGTACTGTTACCTTGGGATGCGTGGTAAATATTTAATGATTTTTCCTTTGTTTCCTGAAGACAGTGTCTGTAATAAGCCCAAGTACCTACAAGTCATATTGCAATGTCAAGTCACTGTGCTGCCCAAAATGTGTATAATTTCTGCTTCTCTGTAAACTATCAGACATTGTAGAGACAATGTGGCACTCTCTACTTGTGATGCCTTCTTCTTAATTAGATTTTTTTTTCTTTTCTTGGTAAAGCATATAAATAACGGAAACTATAGATTTTGATGTTGAAAACACTGCAGTCTATAAAGCACAAAAATCTATGCTTTTTTTTTTGTTTTTTAATAAAACACCCTCTTGTTTGCTCCTATTGACTTTCATTGTGCTCTGAAATCCATCCATCTTGGAGACTACAAGGACTGCTGTTAATTGTGCACTAAGGCCATTAACAGCCAGCCTATTTCTTTCTCACTCATCAAGGAAGGTAGTAAGTGCTTGGAAACCAAACTGCATCTCAGTTCTCCGGTATGCTCTCATTAGCTCCAAATGACACCCCAAATGACAGCTGTGAAACCTCATTGCCTGCAAGACGGAGGGGTTGGGCACCTGTAGGAAGGAAAATAATGAGGGAAGAGGGCTGCTGGACATGAGGAGCCAATTTACCTGGATTGTTAGATATGAGGGGATAGCACAGGCTCTGAGCCAGGGATGCCAGCCACCAGGAGGTGATGAAATGAACTGAAATATATCATTTTCTTTAAGGGGACCCATGGGCCAACACAGGTCTGCATCTGCTCTCCTTCACTCCTAAGGCAAAGATGACATCTGCCCCCAAAACTCTGATATTTGCATTCTTCTTTTTCTTTTAGGCTGGACAACAGCGTTGGTGGGAACAGGAAATTACGGTGAATGGAAATATTCAAAAGGGAGAATTAATTACCTACAATCTAACTGAGCTGATCAAGCCGGAGGCGTACGAAGTCCGTCTGACGCCCATCACCAGATTTGGAGAAGGGGACTCCACTATTCGGGTCATCAAGTATAGTGGTAAGATCTTCAAAGAAGGGACATGCATGGTGGCTCCTTCTGCACAGTTGGGTCTGCTGTACAGGTTGTGTTATGTTGCGTGATGTGAACTAACTACCAGTCCAGCAATGAGCTGCCCAAACCTCGAATCAGAGCAACGTCTGTGATGCAAAGGGTAAAAATACAACAAATTCATGCTATCTTCACGAATTAATCTTCACAACTCAATGTTACCTTCATTTTCAGGAGTTTATTCTTATCTTAAACACTTGGCAGGGAAGCGAGTTTTGAAGAAAAATTTACAAAACAAGTAGTATTCTGAAGGTGTCAAATCAGTATTTTGATGTCATCATGTTTTTTTGTCAGAATCAGCATGTTTGGGGAAATTTCTGTTTAATTATGAATGATTAAAATAACCCTGACTATTCCTAGTCCTATGCAAGTGGGAAAGGATGTTTCTATATATTCCTTCAAAGGTTTGCCATGACAAGGATTTGTCCACTTGACCAGGAAAGGGAGTGTATTTCCACATCCTTCCATTCAGTCTCACAGCATTACCAGGAATTAATTCCTAGAGCTCTGAAAATAACTCAGAACACCTTCCTGAGGGTATTAACGTCATGAATAACTGAATTACTTTTTTTGATTCTTGTCTGTGAAAATGGCAATGAGTGGACGCAACACACCTTAGAGAGAAGGCAGCTCTACTGAAGACATCACTGTGCAGTTTACCATGGGAAGCAGATGTGCTGAGTAGGAAGTTTCTATAATTGAAAAAGGGAAGTGTGTGCCAGGGGAAGATATTTTTAAGCATGGAACCATGGAAGTGTGAGTTTTCCATGGAACCTTGCTGATCCCATGGGACAGAAACCCTGTGACACATGGGTCAAGTCACAGCCAGCCACACATAGCTCAGGTGGTTCCAGCAGCTGGGTCCAGCTGTCAGTAGTGCAGTACTGATAGCTAAGAGAGCCCAAAGCTGGAAATCACATACAGCAGAAGGGCCAAAAGAAACCTGCGGGCCAAGAGTTGCTTTCCAAAATCATTATCAAATAATTTGAAATAGTGAACAAATGTGGAAAAAAAAGTAAATGTCTTGTACATCATTTGTAGAATGCCCTACCCAACCTCATCATAATTTTTTTTTAGCACTCTATTAATGGCAAGGGAATAAATTACTTTAAACAACCTCAAGTACAAATTCTGAGTAACATAGCTGCACATTTCACTCGATGCCAGATCTGCTGTCTGTGGTGATGGATGAATCTTAAATTTTGCCTGTTATAATAAAGTGTTTGCTAAGTGTATGTTTCCCAGAGCCCATCTCGGCAAACACTCAATTAAATTATTTACTGAATCTATGAACATACAAATGAGGAGAAATCAGTAATTCTGCTGCAATTCACGTTGGACCTTTGCTCCTCATTGGGTCTCCACCAAGGAATTGTCTGTGTTCCTATGTTAGTGGTGGGAAGCCATTTCCTTGGGGCTTCCAGAAGACCCAGGATCTTCTGACAGGTGATCAAGAGCAGAAGCTTCGTGCAGACAGTTGGGGTTTCTCTGCAGCACTCCCAGTCTCTGTGCTGGTTGTGATGGGTAGGCTTGTGTCGCTTGCCCTTCCTGTTTACCCTGAATTTTCTCCCATGATGTAAATACTGACCAGTACTCCAGCCACTGGACCAGCTTCTCCTAGGGGAAAAAAACAGCCACATTCAGCACACTCAGTCACAACTGCTGCACTTTAGTGGTGGTTGTGTTCTGGCAGGTCTCAGGAGGCGGACTCACGTCTCGGCTGTGGCTCACAACTACACTGAGCTGTTAATGAAGCACCGTGTGATTTGCATTCCTAGCCCCAGGCTGGCAAGAAGAACATTCCCATGCAACACAAGAGACATATTTGGTCTACAGCAAATTTCTTCTGCTAGAGTCTGCCGTTAGCACAGATGTGAATGACATCCCATTTCAAACGTGCTGATTGGGCACCAAGCAGAATCCAGCTGCCTAGGAGAGATGGAGCCCTCGTGTTGTGCCCCAGGTGGAGGGATGCTCCTGCAGTGGTGCTCAGTGCCATCACTCTGGCGTCAACAAACGCAGTTTAAGAAATTGTGAGCCAGGTGCTAATCAATAGGATAAACCTAGAGTGACTTCTCTTTGAAGAGGGGTTCCAGAATCGCTGAGGCTTTGTGTGCTTCAAATACACATTTTATCTCATCATTTGTCCTTGCACTGTAGTGTCAGCTAGCTATTACCAGGCTTATTTTAAGGATGTTATAACTCCAGCCATAAAATAATGATATTGCATACATTACTATGGTGCAAATCCAGTAGTTATAGTCTGAAATGCTAGAATCTTAGAAAAGCAGCTAATGGGCTAGCGGCATGCACAGCAGCAGACCAGAACTGAAGTAGAAATAATAATAAACATTACACAGAAAATAAAAGACATCATGTGAATGTTTCTTAGAGGTTGAAGATAATTTTTGACAGATTGCTCCCCATTACATTTGTTGAGACCTTATGCACACACACACACACACACACAAAAATAGCCCAAGCACAGTGGATTCTTCATATTTTCAATATAGTCTCATCCTGTACGTGTGTGCAATTTTGATCAATACCCTACAGGCAGACTGGACTGTAGCCATGTCACTCCACATTTCTCACCCCACTGCTTCAGAAATACTTTTCTGGGGACATGCAACAGTTTAATACCTTGCGGTATCATTGGGTTGCTGAGCTTGGAGGCACTGCTGGAGATCATCTCGTCCAGCCTACTCAGAGCAGGTTGCCCAGTGCTATGTGCAGCTGGGTCCTAACTGTCTCTAAGGATGGAGACTCCACAACCTCTCTGTGTGCCCTGCACCAGTGTTTGACCACCTTTAGTGTAGAAAAGTTTTTTTCTTGTGTTGAAAATGCATGCTGTTGTTTGTATCGCTGGTAAGGATTCCCACTTCCCAAAGAAAGCATGTTTTTCCTCATTGTAAGCAGATTAGTAAGATTTCACCCCATTTTTAAGAAATGCAGCCAGTGTGAAAAGCAGATCAGACACATGATAATTAGAGGTGCTAAAAATGGTAGCAGTGTCTTTTGCCTTTAATGAATGCATTCCCCTTTACACTTGAGTTTCAGCTCTGTGCAAGTAGGAAATAGACAGACCATGGCCTGTAGGGGTTATTTTGACAGCTTAAACTTGCCATTTGTAGTATGACAACCTTGGGTTGGTGCTGCCCAAGAACGATTTTTCAAACTAGTCTGCAAGAATCAACGTGACATTTCTGGTGCACGGGTTGTGTTTGCTGCCTTACCAGGGAGGAGATTTCTCCAGGTTTCTCTCGGTGGATGAACGACCCTTTAGACGTGCCCATCTCTCTCTGTGACTGTAGGGGCACTCTTAGATGAGGAGTCTAACTTAGGAGTAGCTAAAGTTAAGTCACGTTACTTATTAGTTAGCCTTACTAATGAGCTCTTTACAGTATGCCCTGCCATCCCAAGCTGGAGCTGTACATACAAGATAAAACCTCCCTGCTATCCAAGCCCACGAATCAAAACCTCACGCATGGTGGAAGCATTTCATAGGGAAATTCCTTGCCTGCCATGAGTTATTTTCTCCTCCACACGTAGGAGGAGTGGGAGAAAAGAACGATCATCACAGTAGGAGTGACACTGATAATTACAGCCAAACATCACTTGACAAATTCTTTGGTAGGTGCATATGTTACTCTGCTAGTGATCACAGTCTGGCAAGTAAACACTAACAGGGCAGTTTAAGTAGCACTAATGAGTGTTTTGAAGGCTGGTACAAAACAGATAAGTCTTTCAGTAACAGGTTCAATATAACCTCCATCACTTTACATAAATCTGTGTCAGCCTCCATGAAGCAAACAGGCAATAAAGTCCTCCAGCTATTCCAATTAACTCTATTTCAGATACGCACTTATGGTTAAATGTTTCTAACCAGTGGTAAACAAGCAAGTTAATCTCATTTCTGTGAAAGAAGCCCAAATCCTAGGATTGCTACTATTGTATGTAGAATCAGCCCTCCATGACATGGCAGGTAGATCATGGCTGGCAATCACTTCATGGCCCTGCCTTTCTATTCTTATACAGGTTTAGAAGCTTCCCACATTCCGAATGGGAGAAGCGTATGTAATTGTTCCATTTATTATTGTTTTTATTATTGTATTTCTGGTCCCCAAGAAAAAAAAAAGCATCAAATAGGGCATAAATTATAGGATTTATAAGAATACACAGATGTAAGTATGGGGCTGTTTTATGAGTAGTATGCAGTTACTTAGCGTTATAGGATGAAGAAAGCCTTGACCGCGTAGAGAATCAATATTTACAATGAAGACTGCTTTCCTCTATGCAAACCGAGTGCTTTTAGAGGCATGGACTCCTGATCTTCATTAAAGCTTTTAGATTCTGGTTGTAATTACTGTAAGTAGACAGCAGTTTCCACTGCAGCTGAATATCCAGCATACTTATCTCTAGCTTTATGTTTCTCATAGTTAGTATGGTTTGCAGCTATGCTTTTAAAGGGGGGGCACAGTGTCTCGGTGTCTGTACAAGGTCCTGAACAAGTGTCTGTATCAGGAAGGATCTCTGGGACACATCACTGTATAAATGCAGTTACACGCAACACAAGGGCAGGCATTACGAACAAACCATACTGCCCACATTTTTCTACCATCACCTGCACATACATAGATCACGGAAAAGTGAAGTCATCCAACAAGCTGAAATTCCGGTGGGTTTTATTCCCTGCAGAGAGGGTTTTATTCCCTGGAGAAAAGGCAGAGAGATGAAGGGATCATCCGCCTTGGCTCTACCCGAGCTCACATCTTTCCTGATGCTTGCTTCTCCTCCTGAGGTTCCCCAGCACGAGCCAGGCCAGCAGAGCAGAGCAGCGAGAGCCCTCGGAGGCACAAAGCCTTTCCAGATGTTCCCAGCTCAGCCTTGGGAACTGCTCCATCAGTCATCCATTGGTTTATCTTTATGGCTCATTTAACGTGCTGCCCGCTCGTTGTGCACACAGCAACCTCACCTTTCAGCGGTGAGACACTTCATTGCAGGGCAGCTTAGTGCTCCACTTAGGAGAGAGAGAGCTTTCTGGGTCATTTTATTTTCAGTTTTATTTTATTTGTCTGCTTCATTTTGTTAGATAAGTTCAGTTCGGCCTAACTTCTTTAATTCTGTTTTCCGCTTCTGTCGATCAGTTTGAACTGCAGCTAGCTTGGCAAGAAGCCTTTTTCACTCTGCTGTGAACAATCTGAGTAGCATGACTCAAGGTTACGCACTAATGATAGTTTCCATAAAAGCCTGTGCGTTTAGTTACAAAGCAAGCACCACTAAATGTAGTTTCCAGCAATTTCAGCTAATTCCAAGTTCAATCACTCAAGAAGCTCACAAAATGAATGTTTCTTGGAGAATGAAAGGTAATTTGTTGGTAAAAGCTATGAGGTTGTCTAATATAATGTAATGACTAAGTTTCTTAAAATTGCACAGGGGCAAGTCACTGTTCATTTGTTTCAGCAAAGGAAGATCTGATGGCAGAGTCACTAATTTAGACCTGTTTTAAAAACTTCAGGTCGAGTTTAGAGCTAAGTAGAAGCCGTGGCTGGGGTCAGAAACCACGAGTTTCTGTCTCTGAACACAGCTTGGGAATGGCAGCAAGACATGGAGCAATACTTACATGGAAATCAGGGGTTACCAGATGGACATGTCATCTGGAGATAAAGTTTTATTTCACACATTCTAATGGTAACATACAATTCTAACCGTGGGCTTAGCATCCTTCTGTTTCTCACATGCGTAAGGGCTTATAGCAGAAGGGCCCTGTTTCCTCAGTCTCCCATCCTCAAATACACCCTTCTACAAACAGGCAGCACAGAAATTTCTCCCTCAGACCCAATTTCCAATGTTTAGCACTGTTCAGGTCGGTCTAGGTGTAAATGTGGGTAGCCCATCCCATGATTAAGATTCCTGTAAGCATGCCTAAAGTTTGACTTTCATCCTGTTCCATCCTCTGGCTGATAGGTGAATCTCAGTATTAAAGAATGAGGAATTCAGAGCTTTTCGTGATTCTGCTGAGGTTCTGTTAAACAAGAGTATATGTTCTATCAGCTGTGCCAAGGATGCCCAGCACCAGTCATCATGCTCAGTCACAAAGGGCATTGCACAGACGCAGAGAAGAACAGACAGAAATAATATTTTTCAGCAAGGTTATCTCAGGACCTCTTTGCAGTGGTGAAATTTGTTTTTGATGCCTGCCAAGGGGAGGGCTGGTCATGGACTGGAATGGGCAGAAGTGGATGCATGGGGGAGGGCAGAACTGCTCTGCTGCTTCTCCATCTCCAGGAACACAGCCCTGGAATGCAGCATCCAGTGGGCATGGATGCTGCAGTGCTGGCAGCCTTGGGGACAGCATGCCTCACCTTCCTTTGTTTTCTGTGATGGCTTTAAAATATTTCCCCCTAGAAGAGGATTTATGCAGCAGGCTTGCACGTTTTGTTGGTTTGTTGTTTTTTTTTTTGCTTGCTTGTGTCTCTTGGCCTGATGGGATCAAACCTCTTCTCTCGAACTTGTGCTTTTGTTTCCTACTGCTTAAAAAGAAAATGGGGATTTCTGGGAAGAATGCAAGTGCTGTCCATTCTCAAACTGAAGAATAGTACTGTTTATTTAATAGAAGAATAGTTTGTTGCATTCAATATCCATGAACATTGATAAGGTCAACAATTGAGTAAGGCACGATGCAGAACGTCTGCTTTGAATGAATACATCCTTCCTATGTTTTTTGTTGGATTTCTGCACAAAGGCATCACGCTGAAGTTTTGCTGTGCAGCTCTCCTCTTCCATACAGTGTCTGTGCCAATACTCTAACTTTGATGCTTAATTACAGCATCTCATTCCCCAGGCTGCATGTGCTAGTGATGGAGCACATGTACAATGAGTGGAAGAGGCTTTTCTCATGGAAGCCATTGCGTTTGGCTTGTCAGGGAGCTGCAAAATTTGCTCAGAAAGGACAGCATCGGTTTTGATGGCTGTCTTAGTGTGGGACCCATAATCAGGATCCTGAGGAGGAGGAAGAATGATCAGTGGTCAATGTAGGATCATCTGTGTATTGGTTAATTAAGGCTTTTTCCCTTTGTGCTAATATTATTTTTTCTCTGTCTTTCAGCTCCAGTAAATCCACACCTACGTAAGTATTTCTTTATCTTTGTTTATCTTTTATCCAAATGAAGAGCTGTCCTTGCTCCTGTTGTCCTTTGCAGTTAAAAAGTGACTGATAATTATTCCACTTTCACTTGTCGCGCCCCTCAGTTTTGTGTTCAAGCTGAGCTGGTGCCTGATGGTGTCATTCCTCTTGTTCTGCAAAGTGCTAGAGCAACAGTCAATGGAGGAAGGACAAATTACAGGTCCAGCCCATCTTTCCTTCTCCCTATCCCAAACAGTCCATCTAAAGGAAAAACCTGATGCTCTAAAAATAAATGCAGTTTCTGGGTCATAGCAGCTCAGTATGAATGGGCAAAGCTATAGTTTAGTCATAGAGTCATAGAATCACCAAGGTTGGAAAAGATCACCAAGATCCATTCCAACCATCCACCTGCCACCAATATTTCCCCACTAACCCATGTCCCTCAGTACCCCATCTGAACAGTTCTTAGACACCTCCAGGGACAGTGATCCCACAACTCCCTGGGCAGCCCGTTCCAGCCCCTGACCGTTCTTTCAGAGAAGAAATGTTTCCTAATATCCAACCTGAACCTCTTCTGGCTCAGCTTGAGGCCATTCTTTCTAGACCTATTGGTAGTTACGCAAGAGAAGAGGCCAAACCCCACCTTGCCACAACCTCATGGGAGAAGCTGAAGACCTGAATGTTTAAGGACTGAGTAGGATCTGTGTCTGAGCCTTAGCAGACACCGTAAACATCTCAGAGGAAAAGTACATTTACAGTGTTTTCCAAAGTAATTTCTCCTTGCGTGAGAACTACATGTGCATCTCTAGAGGTCCACCTACATGAGCAGAGATTGGGCCAGGTGTCTTCCAGAGGTCCCTTCCAACCTTACCCCTTCTGTGATTCTGTCGTTCTGTGATTCCCTGATTCTGAGTGAGTTATTGCAGTACTTCCAGTTGCAGTCAGAAGCTCATCAACAGCTTTAAAGCACAAAGAATGTGTTTTCATGCAGGGCATACATGAATGATGGACCTCATTTACGCAGAGAAATGCGGTGATCAGAGGTGTAACTGGACTGTGAAACTGCTGAGACAAATTGACCAGAGGCAGCTGCACATGACTGCAAATGCAAACTCTGACCGTGTCCTGGCTGATGTGCAGTGCTCTGTAGCACAGGGAGCAATGGCTCCTGGTACAGCTGTTTCCCACTCACATCGCCCATGGGCACCAAACCCCAGCCAGAACAGCAGGCAGGAGGCTGGGCTGGAGCTAGGAAAAACAGCGTCATTCTAACACTAATGTCTAACTTCATCCCCCATCTGTCTACTTCATGACTGATTTCCACTCCGTAGCAAGAGCATATTTTGTGTGTGGGGCATACTCTGATGTTATTCTTGCTTTTAATCACATATGCAGAAATGCTCCTGTAAAGGGAGAGGGGCTCTTTCATTATCGCTGCCGTAGTGCAGCCAGAGACAGGCAGAGAAGCAGCAGCAGGCTGTGCAAGCAGCCTCTGCCTGCCTCTCAGAGGATGGCCAAACTTTTCTGTAAATTTTAAACTTATTTGCTGAAGGTCTTGTGAGATGCATTAATAATTAATCAGGGCTCAGCTGAAAGCTCGTGGGAGCTGAAGGAACCAATCTCATTGACTTAAGCGAGCAGTCGATGAGGCCCTTGCTAATTAGTGTATTAAACATACACTCTCTGATGTTAAGAAAAAAACAGCATCGCAATCCCATGTGCATCCCACTATAATCTTCTATGATTTTAAGATCTGAAATTGTCTCATTTTCAAAATGTCTCAATTGCACGGCTCAAAGCAGCAGCTCTACCAGGCACGTGGTGCAGTGCAGGTGGCACCCGAATGGCCCTTCAGATAGAAACCCTGCTGGCTCAAGGGAGAGAGGCTTCTGGCAGCCTGCCCACCTTCCTCTGCTTCCGAGTCTGCCTAGCTGTGCACGTCTGCTAATGGGAGAGTTTGCCCGCTGGGAGCTGTAGGGCACCCGGTGGCATTTCTTTCAGACGACCAAAGAAATGGTTAAATCTTGAAGGCTTGCCTTTTTCCCCAGTGACTTCTTGAGTGAAACCCTTTGACAGGAGAGAAATCTGCTGGAAAAGAGAACTTCTGGCTCCCACAACTAATTCAATCTCATCTTTATCCATGCTTTCTACAGTCTCATTCTATTTCACTGAAAATGCAGAATGAATGGTGATGCTGTATGTTATATAACACCAACCAGCTTCTGATTCCTTCTGAACCCATTGGGCTGAATTCTAACTTTATTTACACCACTGTGAATGAAGAGTAAGTGCCATCTTCGACTGGGAAAAAACATCTGGAAACTGAAGCCACACCTTCCTGCTCCAATTCTGGAATAATCGCGTTGCAGAGAACATGCGTTCTCATGAGATTTCTGCAGTAGATAAGGAAGCAGCATCAAATGACTGAAACTCTTGAGATTTTGCCTTAGAACTGCTCGTGTGTGTGTGTGTATGACATATAGACTGTTTAATGTAAACATTTAAGAATTTCATATCAGTGAGTGCAATTGTATGTTACACTTGAATAATGGAAGGCATAAGATGTGAAAAAGGCATATTCAACTTGAGTTTTATGGAACAAGAATTCATATTACAGTGAAGAGCCTTTCACCTTGAGAAGAGTTTCCTATTTTGCCGTGATTGGCAATAAACTTATTTAATAACTTGCGCTAGTGTGGGCTTGGACCAAAAATTCACCCCTGTCCTTAATGGTGTTTGGGACCATTTTTGGAACCCACAGCTCCACCAGGTGCTCAGAGCCCTGTCCCCTTGGGTTTCTGCAGGGACAGGGCACCACCGCCTCTCTGGGCAACCTGTGCAGTGCCTCACTGCCCTTACTGTAAAAACCTTCTTCCTTGTATCCAGTATAACTCTCCCCTCTTTTAGTTTGAAGCCATTTCTCCTTGTCCTGACACAAGAGACAACTGCTGAAGAGTCTGTCTCCTTTCTTACAGCCCCACTTCCTGCACAGGGAAAATACAGAGCTAATCCCAGGGAACTATTTTCCATTTGTATTCATCTGTTATTTTTCACAAGGTGTTTAGTGCCAAGAATATTTAGCACTAACCTTTTCCAATGCATTCCAAATGGCAGGGTTCCACGTGAAACTGGTATTTTCACATTAGGTAAATGGCAAACTTTTACTTGCCTTTCTTCATCTAGCCTGAATGTATTAATTTGTTTCACCTGAAGAAAAGGCTGATGTGGATTTTGTTCTGCTGATGTGGTGGAATTTCTTAACGAAGCTCTGAGAGCACGGAAATGCAGCTTTTAAGGCACTGGAGGGGCAGTGGTAGGAACTGCTGAATAGCTGGAAATGCTTTGTCTTAAATCACTTTGCTGCAGGACTGGATCTGGTAGGCAGAATTTTGCTCCTTTCACCACCGTTTGGCCCTTTCATTTTGTCTCATTGTGTAGAAGCAGCACCTCGCGTACTATAGGAAGGGTATGTGTAAGTCATGTAGAAGGTATTCTGGGAGATGAGAGGCACAGCTGGCATTTTGCTCAGAGTGCATTGTTTGTGTCCTTGCATCATTCAAGAGCTTTGTCAGGGTCTTTGCCTTCTCCTCCTGGTCTTGGGGTCAGCGATGAAGGTGTCGGTCTGCACCCATTCTCATGTTTCTCTCTGGAAGGACTTTGGATGGAGTCCCCAGCCCAGGTGTTCCTCGTGGCCTTCTTTCATGTGCTCATCTCTCAGAGGGAACCACTGTCAGGCCACTGTTTGTATTTCTCCTCTGCGCTGCTTACGGGGGTGCTCCTGTGCCGAATGGTTTTGCGTGTTGCCTCTTCTCCATCATTCCAAATTCAGCATTCGAAAAGCACCGCTTCCTGAGTCAAACTGAAGTCCTGAAGTGGGCTCCTCATCGCCTTGATGGCTTTCAGCCACGTTTCCGAGTTAATTCTCCTGGAGGGTCTAATAAAGGCAGTAGATTGATCGAGAAATCGAGTCAACCTGCCTGAGGTGCTAGTGGGCACGGGGTTTTCTGGGAACTGCGTTTTTGTGGTAACCTGGTGTTTGGAGCAGTGCTTTGTGCTGACTGCTATGCAAGGGGACATTTGCATTGCTCTGCACGAGCAGAGGCAGAACGAGGAAGGCTTGGAAAGCACTCCTAATGCACCTGGTGGATTGGGAGGGATTGTCAAGCCTGCGTTTTCAGTTTGCAGCATTATATGATTTTAAATAAGCTTCAGAGCAGCATCCTTGCTTAGCAGTACATATCCAAGCTAAGCTCCAGGTCCCTCTGTCTTTACTGATTTGCAGTGAAGCTCCAGTGACTGAAGTGGATTTATAGTTTACTGAAGCCCCAAACCTGCAAACATTTATACACCTTCTCAATTTAACACAGATGAATAATCCCATGGTGCCTGGTGTTAGAGTTCCTCCTAACAATGAATATAAATTGCACCCCTATAACGAATGCTGTAGCTTACACAGTATGCAGACAGCTGCATTCTCCCTGGAGAACAGAGATTTGCTTGTTTTCTCAGATAAATCAATTGACTTTGCTGGAAGAGTAAACTCAGCAGGAACTGCTCATGTGTATAAAATTAAGCTTTTGCACATTTTACTACACGGGGCCTCATTCTGTTCTGAGATGAAAACTGAACCTTGAAGTTCTGATTTGTTTGGTTCCTCAACACCTGATTATAGGACTTCCCCATCCCGTCATCACCCACAGGTGGGAGCAGTGGGATGGTGTCTGACAGACCTGCTTCACAAAAGAGAGGATCCCGGTAATCCTGACTGGGGTTCTTGGTGTTTCTTCTTCCTTAGAAGCTTTTGGCTCTGGGCCTCAAGACAGCAGAAATCTTCATGGACATGCTAAGAGATGTCCTCGGGACATGATGCAGTCACCTGTGCTGCCCAGATAGGTTCAGATAGACCTCAGCCTTCCTCCCAGACATTTTTCTAATTGGTTGTTTTAATCCAGGGATAGGGATTCAACGTTCTTCCACTCACGTGCCTCATTTTACTTCTCTGTAGAAAGATTTTCATCATGTCTACTCTAAATAATATTTCCTCTTAGTCTAGCCATTATTTGCTTTCCCATCCCTATTGAAAACCAGGAGTAATATAAGAGCACAGTGTAGACCCTGTTTTCCTTTTGAAGAGATGCTGTACACTTCTCCTAAATCTTCTTATTCCTAAACCAAAATAACCTACCTCTTCCTTTTTTTCCCCACAGTATAGACATGCTATCCATTCTTCTCAGCTCTTAGCTGGGTCAGAAGAGAGAGTGTCTGTAAGGGCTGTTACTTATATCCGAATGTGTGAGGAGGATGTAGGCACGATTTGAATATAATTAATTTTGAGTAGCGTTAACACACGTTGATGAAGGTTCCTTTTTTTCATCGAGGTCACTTAGAAGGGAACATACAATCAACACTAGAGAATGATGTAAAATAAGTGTATGTCTATTTCCAGTGCTGTTAATGAGCACCATCCTACAATACATCCATTCTAACGGAGAAGTGAGCAAGCATTGAATGCTTTCAGGCACTAAATCTCCTCTCATTTGCTGTGTTGGCAGGAGAGTTCCACTGCGGGTTTGAGGACGGTAACATTTGCCTTTTCACTCAAGATGATACGGACAATTTTGACTGGACAAAGCAAAGCACTGCCACTAGAGACACAAAATACACCCCCAACACGGGGCCAAACGCGGACAGGACGGGCTCCAAGGAAGGTAAGCTCCAGGGTGCGCCCATTCCTCCAGCACTGGGAGCTCTGCATCTGCTCTGGGGTTGGGGATCTTCAGCCAGCTGTGTCCTTCCTAATCACACCAAGATGAGCTCACCTCAAGGACTTCAGAAAGAAGCTGCCAGAGCTGAGGCATGTGGCCAGTCCCTAAGCAGAGCCTGCTAATGGTGCCATTAACCATCTTGTGTTATTTCTATCGTGCCATTTCCAAGCGATCACTTTCACGTTACAGCCTGGTGGGGAAATATTCTAGCACATCTTGAACTATTCTTCTGTTTTGTGTCATTTAAATTCTAACTTGGACTCTCAGACTATCACAATGAGGGTTTTTTGCCCTGTTTTTACTTGGGGTGTTGCTAAAACATGTAATTTTCAATCTGCTCCTCCTGTTAACAGAAGTGTGCCGTCTTGACTGCAGTATTTATTTTCATTTGAAAAGTCAGACATATTGTGCTGAATTTATCAAGTACTGCAGTAACTTGTGCTGTTTTATTGTGTGCCCCATGCCCTCTATTACCAAGAGGGAAAAAATCGTACTGCATCATATTTGCTTGGTTGGATTAAGTAAATACTCCGTTGTTGGCACGCTCCTGAAGAAATGAATATTTTCTCCTCACGAGCTGTTGAACTGGGATTGACGTGGGTAGTTTAAAATGTTCATTGGAAGGTTTCCATCG
The DNA here is from genome assembly GCF_002078875.1 of Numida meleagris. Taxonomy (NCBI): domain Eukaryota; kingdom Metazoa; phylum Chordata; class Aves; order Galliformes; family Numididae; genus Numida; species Numida meleagris. The sequence continues at coordinate 58,264,150 of NC_034414.1, read as the reverse complement.
AGGCTTTTTTTTTACCTTATTTTAAAAATTCTCCCCTCTCATTGTTTATAGGAACAAATTGCAACCTTGAGTCTGAAGTCTGAACCCCATCATAAAGATTTTTTCTCTTCTTGAGCATATACAATGTTATATCAATATGAAGTTGTTTCTGAGTACTGACCTGCGAGCCCTGATTTTACTCCTGGTAGACAACATCTTTGAAGCAGCTGTGGAAAACATGTGGGCTTAGTGCAGAACAAATATGACCCAGAAACCGTGATGTTCTCAGATGAGCATGAAAAATTAACCAAGATAGCCTGGTATCTTCCTGCGTGTGTATGTGTTGGGTTTTTGAGACCGCAATGTCACAATTTTCATTTGTCCTTTCCCCAGGTTTCTACATGTACATTGAGACATCGCGCCCCAGGCTGGAAGGGGAGAAGGCCCGACTCGTCAGTCCTGTTTTCAGCGTCGCTCCAAAAAACCCCTATGGAGCTACGAACACAGCCTACTGTTTTAGCTTCTACTATCACATGTATGGACAGCACATAGGTAGGAGAAAGCCAATGACCTTGTCTTTTCACTTTGGGAGAAATGTCCATTGTATGGAAGGGGAATGCAGGAGCACTTCTAAAACCAGCTGCAACCAAGGCTGGCGAGAGAGGCTCCTAAGAGCCTTCTTTTGGCCATAAAACTCTTGCCCACAATCAGTATGCTAGCAGGAATCTTCTAACAGTTGACAAGAGCATGTTGTGTACGCATGGGGTTTTGAGCAGGGACTCTTGGAAGTGTGAAGATTTGCAAGGGCTTTGCCTGGTTTTGAGCGTTTTGCCTGGTCACGGTGTTTTGAATCACTCCTTGCAAGTTTGGGGATGAAGCAATTAGCAGCACAGCCCGTGTGCTATGCAGCAGCACACGGTTCCTAAAGGAAAGCCTTGAACAATTCGCTCAAAAGCTGTGGGAGCAGATCATTCCAAGGTGAATCTTTAGGTCTATTTTTAGTCGTAGCTCTTTCAAGATACACATTTAATTACTTTGCATAGTGTAAAAAAAAAAGTGTGGGAAAATATAAAAGTATAAGCCCAAGCCAATTTTTCTAAATCCTGTAAATCCCTGTGGGTTCTTGGTGCTTACTGGTGCGCTGGGAGGCTTTCCAGTGCCACGCTGCCCTGACTCGGTGTATTTTTGTAGATATTTTCAAGGGCAAGCACATCCTCATAGTGCATTCTGGTGGTCGCTTTGGGAAGCTTTCAGCTGCCTGCAGGCTGAGCTGGGGTTATAAATAGAGCAGACAGCTCGCTCCGTTCTGTTAGCTGTCTGCACTGCTGAGCACTCGAACGCAGCCCCCGGTGTCAGTTCTGCTCACTCCGTGTTGCAGGAGGAACTTGCCTGTGTGTTGGAAGGAAGCACTGGAGCCTTGCCATGCTGAATGAAACCAAGTACAGAGCGCTCCGTGAGCCTACTTCTGCTCTAGGACAGCAAGGAGCAGAGTTATGACCATTAAGGGTCAAAGAGTTCTGCTGGAATACCTTAAAGTTGGGATAAATATAAGAAAAGCAGCCATTGAGGTTGACACCTGCCCACAGAACAGTGACCTCTAATTTTCACAGTTTCAATCTTTCTCCTGGGCTGCCCTTCCGTCCTTCTCTCTTTTTGCTGAAATTGCCCTTTTTTGTGTCATTTCTTGAGCTGACACATAGAGTGCTGCCTGGCAGAGGAGCTGACCCACAGGTGAAGATGGTGACAGTGACAGCGATCGGGTGTACGATCGTGCAGGTTTTTTTTTTATGGTGATGTGGACACTTGGATGTCAAAAAACGAAATCCCTCAGTGTCACTTCTCTAACGTCGTTAAAAAATATAGATGATATCATTTTAGTGACCGTTGGAAGTGATCTGGTTTTGAACAACTTTATACAAAATTGCTCTGTCTCCAAAGGCAGAAAGATAATAAATTAATAGCGTCAGCCACGTGTTTGAATGCAGGCACCTACATCTTTACTGAATTCAACACTGTCATAGTCTGACAAAATGTCACGAAGCACATGGGACTGCAAAACGCATCCAAGAAATCAATGATGAAATCAGCAAATATGAAAACTGGAGCATCCTGCAGGGGAATGGGGCTTAAACAAATCCCTGTTCCTCCCTTATACCTATGGACTATTCAGAGAAGGTACAAGGCCATTAACCCTTGATTTTTTTGTCCGTATTGTCATAGCATTGTTCAGCAGACTTCAGTGCTGCAAGTCTGCATTTCTGCTGGGCTTCTGTTTTCCCTAATTATCTGTAAGAGGTTCCAAAGAGTATTAGGGTTATTACTCCCTTGTCTCATGGGAAAAGTTTTGTTTCCAAAACAGTTTCTGTGCTCATCAAAATGTAGGAGTGATGCTCTGTCACTGGTACTGGGATGGAGGCATAGGGGAAAAGAGGCTTCATCCTCTGTTCTTAAATGAATGACCCCCGTGACAACAACTTGAAAACGTGGCTGTTGCACTGTGGTGAAAAAAGCAGCCTCCTAGTTTATCCTGCTCAACATCCACGCCTGCTGCTCAGGTCTTCGTGTCCCTGGAGAAGAGCCTGAAAATGTCAGTAGCGATAAGGAGTGGTGCTTGGGAGCCTTTGCAGGGAGCAGAGCGCAGATCAGAGATTAGCACTGATGCTGTGGCACAGCTCTGGCGAGATAAGCAGGAGTCTACATCCCGTGCCAGGTGGATGAAGTGTTCTCTGCCTGAAATAGATGGCTCTTGCTCATGAGTCGGAGCGTAATTCCTGGCGGGTCTCACGGCCGGTGGCAGCCAAGGAAGGTGCCCACGCCATGCTCCACGTGCTTCAAAGGGAGCAGGTACATCACCTTAAGCAGAAAGGAAATAGGAGATCCCATTACTTGATTTGCAGCAAACCGTGAGCCATTGTTGGGGAGCAAGAGAACAAGGAGTCGCTGTCCTTATTATACCTGTGTATTGAGAGAGAATGAGGTCGTAGCTCCATGATAGCTGTCGCTGTTTTTTTAAGCCATCAGTGTTTCTGATTTTCCCATCTGCACCTCAACGTGGGGCGTTGCTAATTGACTTTCTGAGAGCAACCATTTTTCTTATCCTTTGAGCCACTGGGAGCTCCCCATGCCCGTGTTGCCAAGTGCTGCACCCTGCAGCTCCCGGCCCTCTCGGTGGGATGCCATCAGGAAATGAACTTCCTTCATTCACACCTGCTGCTCCTGGCCACAGTTTGGGTCTCCAGCTCCCATTTGTCTGGAGTTCAGAACAAGTGTGTATCTACAGGCAAATTCTTGCTGGGCACACCTCAGTGAGAACTACGTAGCCAACTCATCCTCCACCCAGCACCAATGCTGCAAAGGCAGAGCACTTTTCCAAAGCCTTCCTGGCAGGATATGTTGCATTTCAAGGCTAGGCATTTGTTGCAGATGTCACATTTTGGGCAGGTTTGTGGCCGTGATGAACAGGGGCAGGCACACAAACCAGCCAAAGTAAGGGGCAACAGGTGAGTGCATATGGAGAAGGCTCTGGGGAGAGCTGAGAGCAGCCTTTCCATACCTAAAAGGGCTGTAACAAGGAAGGGGACAGACTCTTTAGCAGGGGCTGTTGTGACGGGATAAGGGGAAGTGGTTTTCAACTAAAAGAGGGGAGAGTTAGATTGGAGATAAGGAGGAAGTTTTTTACAGTAAGGGCAGTGAGGCACTGCACAGGCTGCCCAGAGAGGTGGTGGTGCCCCATCCTGCAGACACTGAGGTCAAGGGATGGGCTCTGAGCACCTGGTGGAGCTGGGGGTGTCCCTGTGCATTGCAGGGAGTGGGACCAGATGGCCTTGAAGGGTCCCTTCCAACTCAAACCATTCTGTGCTCCTATGATCTGGTACACGAATGGTTATTTTGTGTTTTAAGTAAGACTGCCATCACCTGCTATTGATTTCAAGAAATTCCCTGGCACTGAGAGGTTGAGAGTGATACCTAAAATCTCTGTAACCTCAGCAGTGATGGATTTACATGCTTTTCCTAGCTAAATTATTTAGTGATTCCACACAGCCCTGCAGCATGGCAGCCTGCACAAATGGGTGAAATAATTACCAGCTCTCCTTCCCTTCTTTGATATTGGCATTGCTTTTTGTCTTTATGAAAAGTAACTTTCTGTGTAATGCTGTAACTTCAAGTGGTGCTAAGGTTCTGCCTCTTCTCCTGCCTTGGACTCAGCGCAGTTATTAAAAAATCATAGAATGGTTTGAGTTGGAAGGGACCCTAAAATGCCATCTGGTCCCGCTCCCCCTCGATGAACAGGGACACCCACAGTTCCATCAGGTGCTCAGGTTGTTTGGGAAGGAGAGAACAGGAGAACCAAGCATTTCTCTTCTGTACACATCAGGGTGAGGTCTTTTTGGTGTACCCATCTCATGCCTGCAGGCAGAGATAGACTGTCACTGCTGCAATCCCTTGCTCCTTTGTGCAGCTTGTTCACCTCCCATGCATTTGAAAATAAATGCTGCAAGGAGGGACCAGTGCTGCCCAGCTGCTCCAGCGGCATCACCTCCCTGCTCCTTCCCAGGGGACAGGCACCCTGCTGAAGCAGCCGTGATGAGAATACTCACCGCTCCGTTCCCTGTTCAGCTCGTGTTTTTCAAGGCGCTGAGTTTTGCTGTTGCTTGAAATAAGAACTTTTTATTAGCAGGAGCTGAGTCACTCTGCAGCTGCCTCAGATCGGAGAGGTCTCCTTGCAAATGTGATTTGTGTCAGCTTCCCAGATGCCACTCCTATCTCCCTAAGAAGCGTGGTTTTCTGTCAGCCTGACTGTCTGAACATTGTCAAATGAAGGCAGATGCAGTGATTCCCATAGTGCAGAAACACTGCCCCACACATCTGCAGTCAGAACAATGAGCAAGAGGAACAAAATCTCCAAACAGTGAATTGCTGAACTCTGCTCAGTGAAGACAGTTCTGCCTCTTGGTGCTCGTGGACAGCTTGGTTTTTGCTCACGGCCCATCACAGAGAGGGGAGCTCTGTGCAGAAGGGAGCTGAGTCCCAGGGTCTGATACCTGCTGCAGAGAACATCAGTGCTGGAGCCAGCAACCTCATGGCCAGCAGTGGGGAGACACCCAGAGTTGTGGTTTGAGGGTGTTTTTTTTTCGTGAGGTTTTACTGAGGTTCAAATGAGCATTGTCTTGTCCTTGCAAAATGCGTATCAGGATTAAAGGCATCGTACCCAGCTCAGATGCATTTGCAAGGATTTGTGGCACTCTATTAGTTAAAACATGTCCAGGGTAAACAAGAAGTTGGGCATTCTTTTTAAGTGAGAGCTAGGAAACTGCATTGCTTGTTTGCCTTTGGGTAAGGTGGCTGGAGATGCCCCATTTGCACTAATGCACAAAAAGCTCCTTCTTACTGTCCCCTCGGAAAGCCACATGTCCTTCCCAAGCTGCTGGGAGCAAGGGGCACTGCTCCTTGCCTCAGGGCCCAGCTTCTTGCCTCAGGGCCCAGCTTGCTGCTGAGCCACCATCCACTGAGAGTTCACTTTACCAAGGCATGCTTCTCCCATGTGTACGAGTTTTTCAATATGGGCTAAGAAACCCTCATAGCTGCCTCCAGTGTGTTGCAGAGATTTGTTCCAGATGTGCAGTGCAAGAGTGCATTGTCCCAGCACTGCCACTGGTCCAGCACCCAGCCCCAGCACAGCCTGACCAGCCCAGGCCCTCACCTCCCCAGCTCTGTTCTCAGCTCCCCAGCTCACCTTCTTGCCCTCTTTTCCAGGAAGCTTGAATGTTTACCTGCGGCTGAAAGGCCAGACCGCGATAGAGAACCCGTTGTGGTCTTCAAGTGGAAATAAGGGCCAGCACTGGAACCAAGCCCGTGTCAATATCAACCCCCCGACTTCATTCCAGGTAAGGGATGGTGCTGGGCTGAGCGTGCTTTGCAGTTCCCAAGCAGCAGGCACCAGGCACTGCAGATGGGGACATCGGGTGTGGGGCACGCGTTCGCTGACCCTTGCTTCTGACACAGGATTTCACAGCATCATTTCAGCCCTGAAAGCTGCTTTATGGACACGTAATTGCTTTCCTTGCTGCAAATAGGTGAGCACCACAGAGCTTAATCATGCACATGTCAGTGGCAGAACAGCAGCTATTTCCTCCGAGAGGAAATGCCTTTCAGTTCTCAGACAATGCTGTTAGCTGATATTATATATATATATATAATTTTAGACTACCAACTGGAATATGAAATTACTTTGTATGAAAAAGCGTTTAGGGTCCGTGGTGTAATGTCTTTGAAGGATGTCTCAGGGAACACTTGGGTTTTCCATGAAAAAATAAGGGATCCGTGTTTGCAGCAGTGCTGCCTGCTCAGAGCTATGGCAATCTGCTCACTTCATTCACCACACATTGTGTCGGGCTTCGCACATTTCAGTTTGGGTTTGACAGTGAGATGCTGATAAACTCATAGGGGCAACTCTTGTTCATGCCATGAGCTGTTTGCAACTGGAACAGACCCAAAACGTCAGCTGCTGGTTCCTTTCCCGTTTCTGGGATACCTGGGGCCCCCTAAAGAGACCGTGGCTTTGAGAACAGTCATTGAGCATGATCCAAAACGGCCATCCTGAACACGTGGGTTGGGTTCACTTCATGGGTAGATGCCAATCCCAACCTTTTGTCTTATCCCCGTGCATGAGAGGCAGTGACGGAACAGAAATGCTTTGGCATAGGCCAAAGAAGCATCACATGGGAGGAAGTGAGAGGAGAATTAGTGGAGAGGGACGTGCAAAGGGCAGCATGATGTGATGCTTGAGATGAACGGAGAGGGATGGAACTGGGTGAAAAGACTGCTGGGAAGAAGAACAAGAGTGCTGAAAAGCACAATGGGGAAGCTGGTCAGGGTTTGAGAGACCCCTCAAAGATGATCTCGTTCCAACCCCCCCCCGCCAACCACTAAATCAAGCACCAGATCAGGTGGCCCAGCGCCCCATCCAACCTGGTCCTTGGGTGATGCTCATGCCCTCTGTGGTTTGCAAGGGCATCTTCCACTGCCCTCGGTGTTTCCTCATTGTTTATAATGAAGGCTATTCATCTCACCTGAGCATCTCTGAACTATAGTGATGAGCAAAGAAATGATGGAAGCTGCTAGAAGAGGCTTGGACTTGTGTGCTGCTGAAATCAGTGGATACAGAGAGAGTGCCCCAGCCACCTCCCTAATGCAGCGAGCTCATTATGAGGTGTAATTTAAGCATTTTTCTCCAGATGGTATTAATGTTTTTTGTCAAATTGGCTCTACCTCCAAGAGTTAATTTCTCCATTAGTCCCACAGCACGCCCTCATAAAATTCATTGGATTCGATGCAAATATTGTCACAGATTAAAGGTTAGAAACTTTTCATCTGCGTTAACCAAAAGTATTTCAAAGAACTGTGTTGGGGGTAGCAAAAAAGGAGAAGGGAGATAGTTGTGCAAATGGTGCTGCTTGGGAAATGTGTTCCTCGTGTAATTCCTTCATCTCGTTAGAAGGGCTTTGAAGTTTGCTAGGGAATACATTTCTTGCTACACAGAATGAGTCCACTCCTCTGCAGAGCTAATTAGGCAGCAGCAACGCAGGACAGCATCGTGTTGCGTTGGGAGAGGAGAGCAGATAACTTGGTTTCTTCTGTACAACAGTCGTGCCCAGCTGATAACCAGCCTTACAGTAAATAACACTGCTCACCTTGCTACAAGGCAGTTGTGCCCGGGTTCTAGTACTAGGTTTTAGTACAGGTACTAGTTCCCTTCTCGGGTGTGCAGGTAGGGTTTGAGACAGGAATATCTGACAGAGTGTGACTGACAGTCCCCCGAGAGCACCGATATCCTTTTGGCAAAGGTTAAAGCCAGTGGAATGGTGAGCCTGGTGTTGGAAGCTGAAGGCAGAAGATAATTCAAAAGCTGCTTTTTCTTGCAGTCTGCAAAGGTCTGCCCTAAAACCGAACGTAGAGAATGGAGCATTTTCCTTGAGCTAAGCTCACATCCTGCATGCTCACCTGACGTGTGATCTCAGAGGCCGCATTCTGCCCCATAGCAAGTGTTCGCATGGTATTCCAAGCCCCTCAGGAAAGTTAACTGCTGTGTGTTTCCCATTTGCCGTCCTATGAACTGCTGTTGCTTTTATTTTTTGCAGCTTATATTTGAAGGGATCCGGGGCCCAGGCATCGAAGGAGACATTGCGATTGATGATGTATCAATTGTGGAAGGAGAGTGTATGAAATCCGACCAGCCGGCCAACAGTAAGTGGCTCTTCCACGTGCTGGGGAGAGCAAATTGCTTCTTGTGCTGTAAAATTGAGGCAGCTGCTGAAATGGGTGTTCTGCAAGAGAACGGAGTATTGCGTGGTTAAGTCAGAGAGGCTGCAAGAGAAGAGTTTTGCTTCCTGCCCGCGCAGCAGATGCTGGCAGCAGTGGGGTTCCACGGGGCTGTGAGCAGCACCCCTTACACCCAGCCGTGCTCGGTGATTCAGGAGGGGCAGACGGAGGAAGCAATGCGAAAAAAAATCGCTTTGGGGGTCGGAACAGTGTGAAATTAATAATGAAATCGTCGCAGTTGCCCGTGGACCTCTTTTCATCCCTCCGTCCCCGTGTTGGCGTTATGACACAGAGCTTTAATTCTGCCTTTTTCCCCCTTTTTGTAGATTTACGATCAGGTGCTGTTGGGACATTAGCGCATATACGACTTATCCCAGTTACCATCCTCATGTTTGTCTTAAGTCATCAGAGGTGACCTTATCCTGGCAGAGGCTACAAAAGATTCACCAGGCACTGGCATGAAGAAAGAGTCTTTGTAAAATGGACATTTAAAAACAAACTACCAAAGATTCCTCCACTGACTGACTCGAAAGTTAAATAAATACATAAATAAATAAAAAATAATAATAATTAAAAAGCACTGGGGACATAAAAGGCATCATGGGAGTGTAACTCACTACGAACCACGCTTGAGAACGAGATCTGGCCTAAGTGAGGAAGAGACCTTCAGGTGCTTTTGTGGTCAATAACGAATACAGCATCATCTGGTTGAACTCTCGGAACAGAGCGATAGAAACCCTTGTCAAAGCACAAAGTCATGGCTGGTTTTGTTTCAAATGAATAGTTTGCTTGTTACCATGGAAACCTAATGGCCTGCCAAAAAAAAAAAAAAAAAAAGAGGAGAGAGAGGAAATAATAAAATTAAAACAGAGAGAGAAACACCTCACTGTAAACAGGGTATGTGAAGAGCTGGCATTCATTTTCCCTTCGAGAAGGTTTTTAGTGTAGAGTTAAATACATGTAGGCCCTTTCGCCTTTGGCTGTCACCTCCCCTAGAGAGTAACCCCAAATCAGAGCTGTTTTAAGACATTTCTGTTTCATTTCTCATGGCTATGCTCGATAACTGTATGCTGTCTCCTTTTGCATGCATTACGATCCAGGATGTGCGACCTGGGCTTACATATGACACAGGCTTATCGGAGCTTGCTTGCGGCCACTCGAACACCCCTCTCCCCTCCCCAACTGAGTCATCTGTTCTAATGAAGTGAAGAAACCAAACCACCATCTTTTATAAATTGCCATGGAAACCAAGTGCCTTCAATGAAACAAGCCTGATTTAAAAGTATATGTAGAATAATAATAATTTCAACACAGAAGCTTGCACTGCTAAAATGTGGTTTGTGCAAACTATTTTCTAAACAAACTACGGAGCCCGGGTGTGCAGACTGCAGGCGAGGAAGCGAAGTTGCTCCTGGAGGTGGATGGACCTGAGCTGCTGCGTAAGCCCTCTCGGACGAGCTATCTGTTGTTTAACCTTCCAGACAGCCATGGCCTTTCAGCTTATTACCCATTAGAAAATAGCTTCCGTTGGTCCTGGAAATGGGAGCAGCGCTTTTTCTTTGTTCCTTTCAGGTGATCAGGTGGGTCAACCAGAGGAAGAGGTGGCGGAGACGCACTTAGCGCAGGCGGCCCCGGGGGTAACACGGCGCCGTGCTCTGCGGGCACAGCCGGGCACGGGGCTGCTGGTGGAGCAGGGGAGTCAAAGTTCCACTTGTGCAAGAAAATACACGTGGGTTTGGAGCTGCCCCGACACGTACCGTTAGCCAGCCGGTTTTCCACCGCATTGTAAATTTCCCTGACCGTTGGTTATGACAATTTGAAGACCTTTTTCCTTAAATTATCTCAGCTTTTAACTTCATTTAAAAAAAAAAAAAAAAAGACTTTTGTCTAAAGAGGAGTATTATTATTATAATTATTATTATTATTATTACTTGTTCTCTCAACACCCTAGGATTAAAAAACCTGATATGCAAGGAATTGGAGTACCAACGTGAAAACAAACAAACAAACAGCATCGTATTTGCAAACACGAGTATAAAAAGCACAACGAGATGCAGTACAACAATGACAAGGCTTGATTTTTTTTTTTTTTTTTTTTTTAAATTCTGTAGAGAAATGTTTGTGCAAATTCAGTAATTCAACTGAAGAGATAATTTTACAGCTATGTTCAATAAAGCCTCTTTCCAGGTAAGGAATGCCACGTGGTGCGTGTGTTTGTTGGGCGCTGTGCACGGGCACCCCGAGGGGTGCTGCTGGGATGATGCACTGGTGCTGCTGTCTGCAGATGGATCCACAGCCCGTGCCGGTGGAGCTGGCCGAGGATGCTGTCGGTGCTGGTTTGGAGTTGCTTTGTGGTGCCCGATGCCCGGGCTGCAGCAAAAAGGCTGCTCGGAGGACAGCGGGAGCCCAGAGCTCGGATGGATGGACTGTGGGGTTTGGCACCGTGAGTGTTTGTAAATAAAAGGAAATTTTCCACTGGAAGCACTGGATTTTAATTGTGGACCGGAGAGGCGAGTCGGGTGCGGCGAGACCCTGACGCTGAGCTTTGCTTAGGAGGTTGGTGTGCCTCAGAATTCGGGGTCTGTGGAAATGGGACCTCCATGCGCATCCGCCTGAGAGCCCAAGGACCGCGGTACATGCGAGGGAACCCCCCCGGGGCACTGCTGGGTGCCACTCTGCTCGCAGCCATGGCTCTGGAGCCCTGCCCGGGGGAACAGCAGACTTTGCAGCATGCTCCCTGTTGCGTTTCCTATTACACCCTCACCGGTCATCAGAGCAGGTCTGGCGAAACGGGCAGTATGGCCATCGTGGCCAGCTGCCAGTCATTCTGATGTAACGTGGGAAGCATCCCGTTCCTTTGAAAATGCTGTCCCTCGAATTGATCGTTTCAAAACCGGACTCAAGGTCCAGAGATTTGGACACCCACTGGTCAGCTTGGGCCAGGACAAGTGACCCCAAAGCAGCTGCTGCGGCAGGTTGGGAAGCGCGCTGCAGTCGCTGAACTGGAGGTCGTGCATTTGTGGGGACCACAGGCTAAGGCTGAAAGCTGAAATCCCCATTCCCTCCTCACATTTTGAGTCTTCTTTCCTTGGTGGAGGACCGGGATGGATATTCAATGAAAGCTTTCAGTTGACGGCCAAAGACTGAAGTTGTCTTTCTCGGGGCAGGATGAGCTGAAGGGCAGGTAGTTGTGTGGAAGGGAACTTATGTGCCCTGCCTATTTCACTTCTGTTCTGCTTATGTGGGTGCAGAAGCAGCTGCTAAGAGAGGCATTTTTTCTCTTTCAGACATTGATTTAGTGTAGCGTTGTCTTCCTTTACATTCCTAATCTAGGGCACTGAAAAGGCAGTGAGATTTTATCTTGGGCTACGAGCAAGTAGATAACAGATTTGTATTTCCTAGTCTATATATATATATATATATTTTTTTTCAGTGTGAAAATGAATGATTTCTAAAAATTCTGAGTGACAACCAGACAGACAGCTGCTGTTCATTTCTTGGGTACCCCATCTAGTAACATTCCTGACTTGTTTTTAAATGGTTCCTCAGTACATAATTGTGCAAAAGTGGACTTAGAGCAGCGACAGGCCATCAAGGCCAGGCTGGATAGGGCTTTGAGCAGCCTGGTCTAGTAGGAGGTGTCCCTGTCCATAGCAGGGGGTTGGGACTAGATGATCTTAAAGGTCCCTTCCAAGCCAAACCATTCTGGGACTGTATGACTGTGACAGCAGCTGGCTGCTGGGATCAGCCCGGCCTTTTAGGGACCCAGCTCTGGGAGCCAGCTGGGTGTTCCCGTGGCAGAGGTAAATAGACCCCACAATGAAGTTTCCAGTGATTTTTATTCTTCTCAGGATGGTCTGGGAAAGCAAGGACGTTACAGGAGCATTCCCCTTTCTCAGCAAAGGAGTGCTGGTTCTTTTTATTCACAAAGCATGGAGTTTGAATGGGAAATCCCACGTTGAATTGCTAAGAACTCTGATCTCACTGTACTACCAGCCACTGCTTCCCCAGCCACATCCAGCCAGGCGTGGGTCCCGGGTGGGACATGAGGGGATAAAAGAGCAGAGACCTAAAGGGGGCAAACACATCACAAAACACATTACAAATGCACCATTAAGACTTGAAGGCAAGGAGCAGCTCCTGGAGAGCCTGTCAAAGTGCTGATGCCTCGTGTGATAAAAATAAAAGCATTCGCTCCTGGATATTGCAGAGGATAGGTTGTTTACACTGAGCTTGCATCGTATCAGCCAGTTTTTGGAAATGATTGTCTAAGTGTATGCTGCTGTCGGGCCCACATAAATCCTTGGAAATGTGAAATTTCTTGCTGAAATCAGAGGCTTTGAAAGAGTGCTGACCTCCAGGGTGCCAAGGCAGTTCCCTCCCTGACACCGAGCGCTTGAATCTCCACTGCATTCACCAGTGTAAATGGCACCATTTAGTGTGAGCAGCTCTTGGGGCAGTCAGAGGCCCCGAACTTTTGTACAGAGCTGAGGAGTGACAGCATCAGCTCTTTGTTCAAATTTGGTTCCTTTTTCACTGCCTGCAAGGTCAGTGACATCCCTTTGCAGTGAGCCGGGTAGTCAGAACGATGGGATTTTCTTCACCCCCGGTGGAAGAGGCCATGCTGCTTCATTTTTGGAGGGTTTACTCACTGGTATTGCTTTTTCATGTATCTGAGGATGATTGAAATGCTCTTCCTACCCAAAAAGAACTGCTGTCCATCAGAAGAATGGCTCTATATAGCAAGCACTACCCATCGCGTTCCTTTGTGCCAAGGAGCTCATCGCCCCACAGCTCACGTGGTCATGCAGTTGAGGGACATTTGGTCTTTGGAAGTCTGGGGACATTTTTTGCCTGAGCCCTGCCCCCAGCATCTCCCCATAGATCCCACAGGAACGCGTCCCAGAGCACAGGGGCTGGGACAGGGCTTGGAGTAGGGAAGGACGTGCAAGGCACACCTCATCGGTCTTAAATCCAATTGAAAGGTGGAAAGGGGATGATTCATTTGTGTTTTGCCTTCTGTGCTGCTCGTAAGGCCATTGCAAAGCCTCGCTGGTGGGAGATTGTACCTCTTGTTGCCGGCATGGAGGTGTTCATGGCCTCTTTGGTGTCACTTCTTCTGTGCCAGCAGCGTTATGTTTTTGGTGTTAAACTCCTCCTGCTCTGGGCTCCCAGACCATTTTCAGATCCCCTTTTGGCTGTTCTTGGCCAAGCTACAAGACTAGTATCTCTGGTTTAGAAAAGATGTGTAATAATAACCAGGAACTATCATTAACCCGAATACAGGACACTTGGGATAGTACATCCTATGTGACGTACTAAAATATGACAGTTCACCACTGTATCTGTCAGACTGGGGAGTCTGTATGCTGAGTTTTATATTATGGGAAGGATGCTGTATTTTTTTTCCCCAGAACACAACATCTACAGCCCGTGTAGATAGCATCCAACTTCCATGGGTGTTTGTGGACCGAAAGTCATCCAGAGGCTTCACTGACGACACAAAGATTTTGCTTTCATAAGATAGCATCTTACTCACACTTCTCAGAGGAATGGCCATCAATCTGGCCATTCCAATATCTCATTGATGTAATGAGACTACTCAGGTGAGAGCAAACGGATCGAGTCATCAGAGACAGAAGGGACCCCATGCATGGGGGGATACTTTCTCCTCCCACCCACAAGCGTACAAGTTCAGCAGCGAGCTCTTGACCCAACTTCCCGAGAGCAACCCCCGCGTGTTAACTCTAAAATGGGTGTTGGACGCCTGACAAGTGGCTGGTACAGCAATAGGAAGGTCCTATTCATAGATGTGTTGGTGCATCCCGGTAGCCACATCTAGCGCGGTCTCTCCCAGTGGCTCTCCGTGACACGGTCAGGTTTACCCCTGTTGAGCACGGCCTTATCGGATCCAGCAGAGGACCTATGACAGGTGAATTGCAGCCGATTTCCTCCCATTTCTATGCTCCGTGTGTAGTTGGTTTGTTGTTTTTTTTTTTCGTTGAGAAAGAGACTTGAATGTTGGCAGGTGCTTGGACAAATGAATATTAATGCAGCTTTGCTCACGGTTAAGGTCACAGCCGACACGTGGAGAAATGCCGCCGCTGATGCCTTGGGCCCCAGAATCTTTGCATGCCACAAGTCTTCACCTTCTGCAAGCTGGAGGTTTGCACTCCTCCACCCATGAGGAAGAAACAGGAACTCCACAATAAATCACGACTGTAAAACTTATCGGGTGGTTTGTGACAGATGTCACCACAAAAGGGATGGAAGAAACACACATTTCTGTGGGTAGGGATGAACAGCCTCAGCACCTTCTCAGGAACGATCAGATGCGCTTCTGCTTGCACATTACCAACTGCAAGGGGTTGAAATCGGTGTGTTTGTGTAAATAGTATATAAATAATTGTAATTGTATGTATTTAATGTATATATAATGATTATTACATTTTAACTATCTCAAGTATTGTATATAGCCAAACTTGGTCTCTTATTTTACTAGAACGCCCACTGTAGATTTATTTTTTGTCATTGTTGTTAATGTATCTGGTTAAATTACAAACTGGTCTTACTTTTACCTCAAGGGATATATGTTCTTTATGTACATTTTATAAAGAAAAAAAAAAAAAAGAAAGAAAGAAAGAAATCACTCCATACGTTTGGTTACCTCTTCAATTGCCAGCAGTATTTTCTGTCTTTGCCTTTCTGGCTGCGTGCTCCCTTTGCTCCTGCCCCCAGCCCTACCCCAGGGAAGGGTGGAGGGCAGATGGGAGGGACTGGGGTTGGGGGGCAGTGCTTTTTGCTCAGTGTGTCCCTTCCTGAAAGAGCCTTCCTGAAAGAGAATTGTCCCCAACCCATCCCTCCACCCCTGCTTAGCACTGAAAGGCTTTGGAGAGACCACAAAAAGGACACGCCATCCTCTTCACTAGTGGGGTCCTTCTTGCTTGTAGCCAGCACTTGCAAGGTTTTGTCCAGACATTTGGACAGCTGAGGGTTGAGCTCATTTCTTTGACTTTCGGTGATATCCATATGCAATCTCTGGGAAGCCAAACAAGAGAAACCTGCACGGAGAGGTGTGTGGGTGCTGTGCCAGACCACACTGCTCAGAGCTGAGCCACTGTAGGAACACTGCTCCCAGAATTGACAATGTGGTACAGATGTGGATGGTGCATGTAAAGACTCAGTGATAGGAAGCAACATCCCAGCCTTGGTGTAATAGTGTGGTATGGCACAGCATCCCACTGCAGGGTGATGAACCCACACGTGTTGAGGACATTGGCACTGCAGTACACTTCAAAGGATGCCAGTGTGGACCTCTGCAATCATGGGGCTGATGTCCATTCTCTGCTGCAGGCATGACTTCACTGCTTCTGTTTCTCGTTCATCTTTTATAGCGAGGCTGCAGATGAGCACTAGGAGCTATCAAAAGCTCTGGGCTTGCAAATATCAAAAGCTCTGGGCTTGCAAAGCACAATTAGACACGCTTCTAATCAAGAGTTTTCCAGTGGATTGTAAGGTGAAGAACCAGAAGAGCTATTAAGAAGAGCCCTCACTTGCAGTTCCTTCTGCAGCTTTGTTGTGGTGTTGCTTTTTTTTTACATCTCTTCAGAATGGAAAGCCTATTTTTATTGTAGGTGAAATGAGTAGCTGGGATTCCCACACAACCCACAGAAATAAAAGCATGCTTTGTTTCTTGTTACATCCTGAAAACGCTGGTATTTCTTTGGCCTTTCCAGGTGCAGTGGTTGCCTCCATCGTTTCTTTGTCACCTTTGTGACTGCACATGCTCACATCAATCCAGAAGATAAAATGCAGAGTTACCAGGCAAGTCTTTACTCTCCAGTGGCTTCCACCACATGTGGTAACAGCGACAGTGACGATCTCAGAGTCAGAAGAGACCACGTTGCTGTCTCACTGTTCATCCTACAATTTTCACTCTCCCACTGGACCTCACGGCCTGGAACTCTTCTGCCTGCCCTCATCCCGTCTCAGGATATTCTGTACATGCTCTGGAAGTCTGAAGCACCTTCATATTATTCCAGTCACATCGACCTGCCCCTCCTACCCTCATGGTAGCTGTGTCTTAGACTGAAGATCCACACGGGGCCAAGAGATGACCCAAAGGCACTCACCATGGAGTATGAACACGGTTGTTATTGTCTACATTAAATACAGCTGGGGGAGTTGCCCACTGTCAAACATGGGTCTTCTGCATGCCTGCCTGCCATGCCCCCCTTCTCCATCCTGCCTCAGGGACTGAGTCTGCACGCTTGCTGTCCATGTTCCACTTGGCTCCATTTTGATGTGTTTGCAGGGATTCATGTATTGCTGCGCTGGTTGTAGCCCTTTCACAATCCCCATGATTTGCCCCAGTCCCACCAGAACACAATACTTCTCTCACATTCCTTCACAGTGAAGTGAAAATTAGTCATAACTAATCCATAAAACACGATATTCTGATGAGGGGTGTGAATCCCAATTGATGTTGGGCGCACCAGCAATCCGCGATTTCACCATATTTGCCAACACTTGGCAGCTCTGCCTCGAGCTTAGGACAGGAGACTCACACATCCTCCTGGGAGTCCTTTCATGCATCGTGACACTTCCATTTTGAGTCTCGACATTTCTAGTCCTGCTTCAAACAGGCCTGAAGGATAGCTGAGCTCGCAGCAACGAGTCACTTCTTCGAAAGAGAGGGTTGGGTGGGGATGAAGACTGCACTCCGAGGACAGGATCAGGCACTAGCTGATTTAAGTATTTGGCTCTACCTGATGTTTTTACAGCTAATCTACCACTGTCGTCCTCATTTCCTCTGGTCAATTTGATCTTTGCTAACTCTCCTTTGATGCTATTTTTCCAATTCCCTCGAAACGTCAGCAGTGCTCCCTCATGCCTTTGCCTCATCTCAGTAGCTTTGGAGAGACTGTTCCAAGGTGTTAATAACACCCTAGGACTCACCTTTCCTTACAGAAACTGAGAAATACGACAAATACATATTCTGTTTTGCTTTAAAAGATAAAAACGTTCAAAAGCTTAGTAATAAATTGCTTTCATTGCTAATAGGTGGTAATTGCATGCTGGGTGAAGGCACTGAGAGAGGCTGACTGAGGTTTAAATAGCCTCCAGCACCCCATAATTGCCATCATGGGCCCAGCTGCACACTCAGCAAGGGGCTTCCCAGGGCAAGCCCCGTTCCCTGCTGGTAGGAACACAAGTGAACACTAATGCAGAGCTAATGCAGGAGAGGTTGACCACTTGAAAGAAAAGAAAGTATTTGATTTGATTAAAAAAAAAAAATCAAGAGCTCTTTTTAATTAAAGAGACTTATTCAACAGGATAACTGTCTGAAAGCGCAGTCTGACATTTTCTCTTTGATTCAGTGTAGGGAACATCTGGGACATCTTCCCTTCATGTGGTGGGCAGTGTGAGTCCCTGGGTATTTGCATGATATGGGTATAATGAGGCTGCCTGGTAGGAGCTCTGGATGAGAAGCTGATGTTACTGCTACCAGGAGCAGCACCATTGTAACAACGATAGTGATGCTCTATGGGGCACAGGAGCCGTCAGGGGGTGAGGCAGCTGCTGTCTGCATTAGGATTGTCTCTGGACTACAAGCCCTTAATCACTTTTCACAAAAGGAAGGAAAATAGGAAGGCATTGTCATTTTTACCTGCCACCGAGTCATAGAATCATTCAGCCACCAGGTTGGAAAAGACCTCTGAGATCTCCAAGCCCAACCCAGCCCAGCCCACCATGTCCACTGCCCACGTCCCTCAGTGCCACATCCCCACAGTTCTGGGACACCCCCAGGGACAGTGACTCCACCATGTTCTGCTTTACGGGCCAGTTCCCAGGCTATCTTTGTCTCCTGCATCATGTCAGAATTTGGTGATGTCTTGTGTCAATGGAGACCTGATTTGGGAAGTGTGTGCATGAATAATGAGTTCATTCAGACCAGTTTGAGGAAATTCAGACCAGCTTGAGGGGAGCTGGACAAGAAGAGCTTTAGAGGTCCCTTCCAACTCACAAACAATTCTCTGACTCTATGACTTCATGGGGTCAGCTTTACCCATACAAAACAAATAGAGATGTGCCAAGTTTAGGATACATGGATTCAGTGTCTATAAAAGAGGTGGCCCATGTTCCTGCTCAGGCTCACGGGACTTAAGGAAGAAAAGGGGAGAACAAGAAGAAATCATATATTATCTTAATGTAGCTCTTGTTAAAATTAAACTGATACGAGTGATCGATCCTACAGTCTTACTATTTCATCAGGAAATTAAGATGTTTCACAGGACATCCAGCAGCTCCCGAGCTCCTACGAGGTCACACTGCCTCTGGCAGAAAAGAGAACATATTCCAGAAGTTCTTATGGGTTTTTTTCTAAGTTACAAGAAATGGATTCAATTTATTTTCAATGTAAGAAGAGGAAAAGTGCATGACAGCAGTGGGACCGGCTTCCTTCACGAGAGTTCTCAGGAAGCAAAGTAGAGTTTGGCAGCCACTGGATGCACAAACCTCTGGCTACAGCTCTTTTACACCATCCCAAATACACGGATGCTGTTGGAGCATTGCTGTGGGGGTGTTCCAGGGGAGAGGGACCTTCCCACAACGTGTGCCCATCGCAGCCAGACAAGGCAGGCGCTGATGTCTGCAACCATTGCCTCCCACCCACACAGCCTTCATGGGGCATAAAGGAAGGAGAAGAGCCTGCATCGCCCAGCACGTGCTCGCCACACACTAAGACTGTGACTGCAATCAATCCTCATGCCTTGTGGCTTCAGGCAATTGCCTGCAGGTGCCAGGAAGGAATTCACCACTAGACAGAGCCTCTCACGCTCATTCAAGCGGTGTTTTCTTGCTTTCACTCAAAGCAATAGAGACTCAGGACAACTGGAGATGGGACAGAAAGGGTGGCTGTGTGTCCTGTTGGCTGTGAGCACTCTGTCTGGAGGCTGGCCAGATCTTGTTCACATGCATGGGATAAGCTGACACAGCTGCAGGTCATGCCAGAGTATTTGACCAGGTGGAACTAACAGAGATTGTTTCAGTATCTCCTGCCTTCCTCCTTCATCCATTCCATTCCCTGCCCAGGCATCCACAGTGCGTCGGTGTCCTGTGGCACTGAACAACTTGCCCTCTGCTAAGGGGCAAGATTTCCATTTTCTAAAGATTTCCATTTACTTTCTCCCAGGAGAGTGGATGTCGGGGCTTTCCATGCAGCTTAATGGTCTGTGACATTCAGGTTACGATCCAGGTGATCTAAGAATATAATAAGCTCTTAAAAGCTTATGAATTTTTTCTTCGTGGAGAGACCAGCAGAGATACAGTTCTCCAAAGGAGTAATCAGGCAGGATTTTACATTTGTTATGTGGTCCAAGGCAGAAAGGATGTCAGGGAACGCGTGCTCCCTTCCCGGCAGAAGCCTGCCTTCTGCAGACACGGGAAATGAGGACTGACTTACAACTTCCCTGTGTATCTAATGCAAATCTCACACATCCATCGCCGTGCTCTGGGAACGGACAGGCACACAGGACAGGTGTTTGCAGAGCAGTTGGCAGGATTGGTCTCTGTAGATAACAACACTGAAGTGCTCTCGCGTGGAAAATTTGCGATTGCAAATGCATCCGCTTCCAGGAGCTGCTGTCATCGAATGATCTGTGTGTCTAATCACAGCATGGTCTGAGCCAAACGTGTTAGCATTCCTCATAACCGTGGCAGGGGTTGTCAGCTGTGTTGGCCCCAGCCCCACCACTGTGCTCCTCCTGCTCTTCCCCTTGCAAGAGCTCTGTTTCTCTCCCATTGCCCCAGCACTGCTCTCACCCCTACTGGTCGGCCTTGAAGCAACTTATTAATTGAATCAAATCCTCCCTTTGCTGACGTGCAGAAGACCGTATTTTCCAGCTTTGCCATTACTAATGAAAACCTCCTCACATCTGGGGTGTGTATGATATGCCCAGCTACCGTGTGAAATGGTTTTCTTCTATTATATGGATTTTTTTTTTATTATTTAAGATGAAAAATTAATTGAACAGCGGATCCTCCTGCTTCTACAGTTGCTGTAAGTATTGAAATTCAATTTCATTGCTAAGAGTACATGTTCCATTTCACTTTTTAAATGTCATATTTATTTTTCTAATGAACTTTAATTTCAGTCCCTTAAGGAACATGATTGTACTGAGAGCCAGACTAAATCCTGCATTTCCCTTTGAATTTTAGACATTAGTGAGAATGTATTAGATTTATTGGTTCTTTTGATTAACCTCAAAGGAGACAAGACCTCATAAGTAACCGCCTCTGGAAACTGTATTGTTTTGGTGTATGATATCCAGTTTTGTGGGCTCAGCTCCTTGTTTCACCTGTACTGTTCAGGCTTCTCTTCATCTTGGTTCCTTTAATCATGTCAGTGCTGACTATTCCAGATTTGAACCATCTCCCGCGTCTCGCTACACCCAGCGTGCTCCGCTCTGAACCAGCTTTAAAAATACAACTATTCCTAATCCTGACCAATTCGTGCACATGCTCAGGTTGGCCCAAGCGAATAAATCCCTGGAACTGATCATGTTCATAAAACTCACATTCCTCAATCTTTAGGACATGAGAGCTTAGGGGTATCTCCATCTATCAGCCCCTGCCAGAGATACCGTAACGACTGCCTGCCCTGGCTACGTTGCCTTTTCCAAAGACAACACGAGCCATGCTATGGGCTATCCACTATCTTCTTGGCTTTCCTTTTCCATATATTTGGGACCAGTGGTCAGCTTCACTTTGTTGTGGGCTTTTTTTCCCTCTCTTTAAGTCCAAAGTTACTGTATGTTCCTTTTCATAAAGGCAAAAGTTATTTAAAATTCTTCCTGGTTACTTACAAATTCATTCAACTGGATTATAATAGAGAGCTGAGAATTGAGAGCTGAGATTTTCATGTCCCACATAAGAAATAGTAAGATCAGCTCTAAGTGGAAATCACACCTGGCTCCAACCCCACAGTCATTACAAGCTGGAGTTCCTCATGCAAGATGCAGCCCAACGAGGGGAATGGTAGCATTCCAAATACTCCAGTGAGCAGAATTCCTGGACTGCCATGCTGGATTTAGGCTGTGCCTCAGCATCTAACTGAAAATTCATGTATTCCCTTCTCCTTTGGAACATCAATCAATCAAAGACCATAAAAAAGAACCCCAAACCAGTGGGTTTGATTCAGAGGAGAGAAGTCAGTACAGCCTCCACCACCACGTTGCCCTTTGCTGAGCTGGAGGTGTAAGAAGGGACGCTGGAATTGGGAGAGGAAGAGGTGCTTGTTCCACTTAACAGTAAAATATGATATTTCCAACCAAGCAGAGCAGCACAGAATGCATCGGCTTTGTTAGTGCACAAACAGACCATGATTTATCTCCTAAAACTGCTCTGGGATTGTTAGGAAATGCGGTGTCAACACAAGATGGATGAATCAGTGTACGGTGCGTAAGGCCAGGGATGTAATTACTGCGGGCTGCTGAGCACTGGTTAACAGCAGCCTGGAAAATTGTGTCCAGTTTAGGACATTACAATCTGGATACCCTATAGGGCACTGCCAAGAATGAAAAGGTCTTTGATCAAGTTGGCCTTTCTCCATTGGAAAGATGTGAGAATTGGCTTTGTCTTGCTTGGAGGAGAGAATACAGATGTGATAAGATTTTGATAAGGAGGTATCCTCAGACATTGGTGTGAACCACAGATGAGAACGGTGATCCCAGTAATCGTGATCTGTGGTCCCCAGAGAACAGAGGTTAGCTCGTGCTTCCCATGAGCCTGAGTTTCTCTGTCTGAACTGGTGGGTTAGCATCTGGCAGTGGGGCTAAGGTGAGCACCAGAGGGGAAGCTGTGTTTCATGAAACCATTCCCAGCTGTGATGATAAAATCCACAGGATACCGCCTCTGTGGAGGAGCAGATAAGACCTGGCATAGTCCAATTTGCTGTGCACCAGCACAAGAGCTGCTGTGTGGGCCGTGCAACTCGAGTCACTCCACCCCAGGGGGAATGTTAGCTGGTGTTAGCACAGTGAGGTGTGGGACTGTTCCCAAAGGGTTTTGGAACCACGAGATGTAATTAGGAGCCTTCTATTGAGATGGGAAGTTATGAGAACGTTGTTGGGAAATGCTGGTAAATAGCACTGACTCATTCCTTGGGCTGTACCAGCGTCCATTGTTCTTAATGAAGTAGCCCATCTGGGTTCCCCACCCTGGTCCTTTGTGTGGATTTTGCTGTGCTTGTTTCCAGAGCTTAGAGCTCTTTAGGAGGTTTTGTTACACATCTTCAGATGTGCAGATTTTTAATGAAGAGTTCAATGGCTGTATGCTAGAGGATAAATGGTCTGTGAATGGAAACTTTTAGTCTGCAGGGTATATCGATGTATCTATTGCTTGTATGAAAAAAATCTCTGAGATTCAAATAAGGAGCAGTAGGACAAGTTCCCAGGGCCAGTAAGCCACTCAGTGAGTCAAGTAAGCATAGCCCCTCACAAAAGGCATCCCGATGTTTGTGCTGTTCTAAAGACACTGGGAGCCAGCCAGCAGCTGAACAACAGTTATTTACAGAACTTGAAGATCTGCTCTTCCTTTTGTTCCTCCATAATTTGTCTCTTTCCCTAGAAACCTGGCTCACACCCCCCCATACTCTGAGCAGCCACTCCTGGGCTACCATTTCCTTCAGCTGACCTTTGATTGCTTCCAGCTGTTCCAAATCTGGTCTCGAACCACCTGGCTTTAATTTAAGCAGCAAATAAGGGCAGCCTTCCCCGGGGGGTGTGCTTCAGTTTCACTGGGGTTGAGTTTCATGAAGAGCAAGTACGCTGAGCGTGATCCTTTAACAAAGCATACTTTCTATCAAGAAATAAGGTAAGCAGAAATTCAAAGCAATCTAATTTGGTTAACGGGTGTATTAGAGGACTCATTACCTTTGGGGTCTGCCTTCTAATTTATGCTTAATTAAGATACATCTTTCAGAAGGGCATTTAGTTTTGGAAGTTTTAAGGGATTAATAACAAACATTTTCCTTGGTAGTTGATCTTTAGAGTTAACAACTATGACCATTAAAATATTCTGATTTATTCTGGTTCTATTTTGTTATGTTCAGGAAGGAATATTTCTCTGTCTTTTTTTCTCTGTTATGTTAAAAAGCTCATTACTGTTCTTTACTCATTTACTGTACTTGAGTCTCTTCCATATCAAGATGAATTTATTTACTGGACAAACCGTGTAAGCCATAATGCTTAAATCTATCACTTTAAGGCAGCTTTGGTACAATGAGGAATTCTTCTGGTCTCCAAGCAGGCAAATAATTTGGTGGTGATAAAATATTGAGGAATAAGTAAAGAATGGGCTTACAGCTTTGTGTGCTGCCTCCCAGCAAGGCAGGTTGTTTATCCACCTCTATCTGCTTACAGGTAGAGCCAGTGCAGTTCTACCTGTCTGTATTATGAATGAGAGGAATGTAAATTATTCACAATTCTGTGTTTAGAAACATAATCTGGGATGGTTCCCATTGTCTTCTTTCTGAGCTCTGCAAGTAGAAGCTATGGTATGTCTGTAATCAGGGGCAGCCATCCCAGCTGTATCCCAGCTCTGTGCTGCTGCACATTTAAATTTTTGAGGCACCTGGCCCCATGTAATTACTGCTCCTCCAGTGAGAATCTGTATGTTTGTGAGTCTTGGATTGTTTTTTTTTTCTTTCAAATTGTGCTGTGGATGTGGGTTCCATCTGTGGCACAAACAGGCTTGTCAGAGTAACTCACAGGACTGAGAACATTTAAATGTGTCTCTTCTATCCATTTGAGTGACAGGGTCAATTCTCCAAAAGTGCCTTAGGACAGAGAGCTCCTTGTTCCCTTGCACAGTGCTGGAAATGTGGTAGAGATGCTTTGGATTGTCCCTGGGGTGTGACAGCCAATGTTCATGGCCATCTCTTGCAAATCTGCATGAGCACTCAGTGTGTGCCACTAACTTCTGCTTTACTTACAAGCAGTTGGGTGTTACAACTAATTATTACACAGATGTTTCCTCCTCAATAATGTACCTAGTTCTAGGTTTCCTGGTGCATTGCTTAAGAACAGAAGATATCTGGTTTTTTTTTTCTTTCTATCCAAGGTGAAGCTGACCTAAAAAAGAATTGAGCTTGAAATTAGTAGCCTAGTACTCTCCAGATTTGGAGAGGTGATGACTTACATTTTTATCTCCTTCTGCCTAAATCATATGTGTAGACTGAGTTAACTTCATTTACTTTTTAAAATTGAACTAACACCTCAGTGAAGTTATAAAACTGGTGCCTGTGAGAATGGTCTGCCCAGCACCTGAATGTTTCACTGTTCAAAGTATGTTTAAAAATAAAGTAATCTGTATTTCTTTGAAAAGCCCAGTTGGAGAATTAAAGCATAGATAACAGGAAGAACGAGATCAGTTGGTGCAACATCCTGACTGGAAGAGGTCAAGTTATCCTTCCTTGTAATTTCCAATTATGTGGCTGTATGAACAGTTTTCCTACTTGCTTTTCAGTATGGGTTGAATCAGGAAGGTGGATGTGTCATTTATAAATAACTACTTTAAATTGCTCTGGATTGAAATCACGTCGTCATGGACAGTCTTCCTGGCAAGTTGGATTAATGCTTTTGAAGTATCTAGGTATTCTGTAATATTTCCTAGGAACAGCTTACCAGGAAACCACAGCCCTGCTCCTGCCCTGGACTTTGAATTCCCTCTCTGCTATTAAATGATGTCCCACATGACTGCTGGACCTAGATGCAGTCCTTATGTATAGCTGTGTTGAACAAAGAGCAGTTTTTGTGGGTTTTTAATCTTTGTTGGCATCCTTTAAAAAGGGGAGTGCATGGGTCTACTGGGCTTTGGGGGCTTTGTGGAAGTGCAACAAGCCTTCCTGCAAAGGCATTATGGAGCGTGATGTGTACTTGAGGAATCTTCCTCCCCCCCCACGTATCTTTGAAATGAAGTGACTCTATGTGAAAGGTGCAAAACTAACGTTAAATGAATGAGAACAAAGCGAAACCCCCGAGTGATGTGCTTTGAGGTGGCTGTGTTCTCCAACACCCACCCTTTGCGCAACATGGAGCTTTCCTGTACCGAAATAACGGGATCCTGGGATTGTTTGCCACATCTCTGGGACAACAAATTTTGCATTCAGGCATCACGGCTCAGAGGCAGAACTTTATTCATGGGAACCAATTCATTCTAGCCATGAATTAGGTTCACTGAGCGTAAAAGTTTGTTTTGAAGCTGGAGTTTCAAGATGCTGCTGTACAAAAACCTTCAGGCTTAGCTCTGCACTGCTGCAGATCTGAAGTAATGCCACGTTAGTGGCTGAAGCTCCGTTTCCAAGCCACTGCTCAGTGCAAGGGCAGAATCACATCTGTGTCTCCTCTTCTGCTTTTTATGGCTTTGTTTTCCTTTTTAAGAGCCAGCTGGAGAACTCATATTGTAATAATGGGTACAAATTGCTTCCCTTGTAATGTATTTAATAATCTGCAGCAAAGGAGCAGGAAAAAGAGTGAGTGGAAATGACTAAACCAAGAACTAGCTTCATGCACACACCTTTACACTGGCCGTGAACTAAACAGATTTTAATTTCTTGCTTGTCACAGCTGCTTTACCCTTCCCGGCAGCCAGAGACTTCCAGAGTTAAACTGTTCTCTAAACTCCTCTCTGTTCTGTGGGATGGAGTAGCAAATGGGCAGTAAATCTGTCCTGTGGGTTTGTCACAGGTAGCCTAAGGAAGGCCATCCTCTCTTGTTGCTGGTGGTGCCTTCAGAGATGTTACAGGAGCACTTTGGTGGTGCAGAAGAGAGCACCTCCAGGAAGAACTGGCGTCCATGGTGGCTCCTGCTGGTGTGGCTGTGTTGGTTTGGCCAGTGTCACTTTCAATAGAGCCTGGCTCATACACGGAAGCAAGAGGGATGCTTTTCCTGCTTAGTGTTGTCTCTCTGGTCTTGCCCTCTTGGCAGGCAGTGGAAAAGCAGCTGCTGTGTCCTGTGGGTACAGCAGTGGGACACAGGGACATTCAGAGGCAGCAGCTCTGCTTTGACTGCAGAAGGCAGAAAATTATGAGCAAGGGGAAAATACGTATTCTCATCGCCTAATAGATTTTGTGGGAAGAAAAAGGTTCCCTCAGCAGCAGATCCTCAAACCTAAAACCACGAGAACTGCTTTACAAGACCACAATAAAGTTTTTTTGGGGGCCTAACATCTTGTCCCCGGCAGCGTCAGTAGGAAATAACAAAGAAAGAAATGAAAACAGGGATCACACGTACTCCTACTGCCTTACAGCAGTCCCTGGAGAGCTGCCACTAAGAAGCTTTGAGTCAGGTATCTCTCTGCACTGCAGCTCTCAGTGCTCTTTCATACATCTATGCAATTGCCTTTTGAGCCCGTGTCACTATTAGCATCTACAGGGAATGGATTTCGCGGTTTACATACACGGTGTGCAAAGAAGAATCCCTTGTGCTGGCTGTGCTGTCTCCTGTCTGACACGGCTTTGCTGCTGTGTTGGAAGTGGTGGCAACAATTATTCCCTGCACAGTATCTTCAGGGCATCCTTGATTATATAAGCTTCTGTCATGCCCTTCCTTCCAGGCTGAGTTGAGGCTGTTTAATTCATCCTCATATGAAAGACTTCATACTCTAAATCTTCTTTGTGACTTTCTTTATGCATTCTTCCCTCCTCCTTTGCCATGGAGGCGGATGAAAGTGGGCCTGAAATGAAGGTGTGCATGTGAGTCTGCACAGGTAGACAAGGTGATAGCAAAATGGGCTCCATCTGAATTGAAACCACAGAAAGATGGGACTGATCTGAGATTAAATGGGGTTAAATGTCCCCAAAAGGTTATCCCTTTTGTGACCTAACCAGAAGTGACTGATGCATTCCATCTTCCTCTGCGTGTGTTTGGATTTTTGAGCCTATGCTCAAAGCCATTCTTCTCAGTGCTCAGGACCCGACTGCCTCTGCTTTGTGAATGGAAAAGTATTTACCTTGTTTCCATGTGAGCTTTCAGTCAACTAGGCAATTTAATTAGCTGACTGTTCTTCAATCAACTTGAATCTTAGCAGACCAGTTAAGAAAAAAAAAATGGATTTTTGTGACTCAAAATCTCGTATTTATAAAAGTGATGGAGATGGATTTGATTTTTGCTTCTTTTCCTCTTCTGCATCTTGATGATCTAAACAAAATCCTATTTTAACAGCACGATGCAAGCTGCTACCTTTTACCAGCTCTTCCCACGTGCCTCCCAGCCGGACAGTAACACTTGCATCATCCCAATCCACAGACTGAAATCTGGGGGTTGAGGTTTGTCTCACAGACTGCATGAGTGGCAGCATTGCTCACATGCTCTCCAATACATGGAAGAAAATCTCTGGAACAGAGGCTTATATTTTGATATTTATCAAGGGGGCATCTACCCAGTGGCTGACCTCAGTGGAAAATGCGTGGTGTTTTTTTTTGTTTTAAATTATTCAGGTTAAGCATAAATTCATACAATGTGTGAGAACAGCAGTGCGACAGCACTGGGATGTGATGGGCACAAACCTGTTCATGTCTCACAGGTTTAGGGAAGACCTAATACAGACTCGTAACAAAATGTACATAACTAGGGAACACCAAATATCAGCTCTCTCCAACGGTTTATTTCTGCTAAGAGTGTTCCACATCTGGATGCTTTTGCTATTTATAAAAGTTTCACACTTATCTGAGCACACTGTATACTTGCTATGTTCTAATATACTTTATAGGGTTGATATCAATATAGCTAGTAATGCATATGTTTCTTATGAGCCTGCAACATAGATCAATGTAATGTAGTATAAAACAATATAATCTTCAGTAATATAAGCCTACGTTTTTGAAAGAGACTGTGGAACACAGAAATAGGTTTTATGGAGTACTTGGGCATCTCATGTCTGTTTATGTCAGTCTCTATTTTCAGTCCCCAACACCTCATTTCAAAGACAGGTGCTGTCTCAGGATGCATGAGGGGTCTGCAATAGGCAGGAAAGTATCTCCCTTCATTACTGCTTACTGAGACTTGGAGATCCAACTGGATCAAGCCCTTGAATGCCTTCAGGGCCTTACTGGGTGCAAGGCCAGGCTGGATGTGGCTCTGGGCAGCCTGGTCTAGTCGTTGGCAACCCTGCACACAGCAGTGGGGTTGAAACTGGATGATCTTTGAGGTCCTTTTCAACCCAGGCCATTCTATGATTTCTGTAGTATTCCTAATGAAACAAAGCTCCAGCTTCTGTGGATGCTGGCAGATCTGCCTATACCTTTCCATGCCCAAGTTTCCTAACATATATGGATGTGAGGAACTTCGTCCTTGTTCTTGTAGTTGCTCATGATGAGAATACAGAGGAAACATGGATGGGAGAAGCCTGCGCCCAACCTGCTGTAATGGGATTCACTTGCACTGAGCTCAGATGGCTGAAGTGCAGTGGGACTCTTCATGCCAGCAGGGTAAAACCATGTGAGCAGATGTCTCTTGTTGCTGCTGCTGAGCTTCCATTGACTGATGAGGAGACTGGGGCTCAGAGCAATTGCATCTAGTGAGAGGGGTCCCTGCCCGTGGCTGGGGGGTGGACTGGGTGGGCTTTAAGGTCCATGTCAACCCAATCCATTCTATGATTCTGCCATTCTCCTGCACATCTCCACCAGTGGGTTTTGAAGCCTTCTGTGCACCAGGGTTTGCTCCCTTCTCCTGTTTGGCACTGACTGGTCATATACGTATTAAAAACCATATGTCCTTGCTGCAAGTGGCACCTACATAAATATGTGTATTAATAAGCCACCTTCTCCATGCAGTTGCTTTTTAAGAACTGCCCTCAGGCAGGACTTGCTCCTGAAGGAAAAGCAAGCAAAAAACACCTTCATCTGAAAACACAGCCCTGTTAGCCCCCCAGTTCTGATTCCTTGGTCCTCTTGCTGGCAGTGACAGCACTCGCTGAGGAGGAACGTGCGAGGAGAAGTTAGGTATGCAGTTAATCAACTTTGTTTCCTATGCTCACTATGGATTTCAGTGTTCTTTCTATAGCTGGCATGACTTCATAAGCCTTGCAAACTTTTGTAGTGTAGTGCTCAGATCATGCCTTTGTTCTTGCAGCCTGAAATCTTGTTCTTTCCAACCATATCCACGTGTGCGTGTATATATATTTTTTTCCACTAAGTCCCTTTTTACAATGAGGTTCTTAGAATAACTATGCATCTGGTGGTCGCTCACCTTCTGCTCTTGTAAGGAATGAGACAGCTCCATCATGGAGTCTGAGTTATGTTTCAATATTCGGATTTTCATCAATTTCCCTTGCCTTGCTGAGTTGTTTCCCAAGCAAAGCAGCAGTTCCAAGCAAAAAGATCCATAATTTATTGCCCAGTGTTAGCATGCAAATGGCGTCTTTTCCTTTTCTTTAAATTCATTCAACATATCTATTTAATTTCAAATTGATTCATAAGGTTTTTTTTTAGCAGACTTATATATATTTCATAAACAATTTCTATTTTTTACGTTCTTTAAGCTGGTTTGATTACTTCTTTCTTATCGTTGATTCTTTCCTCACTTTTTCTGGCAAAAGTGCTGCTAGTTGCTATGGTAACGTCTGCTTTCTACTTTGTTTTGGATTTTTTTTTTCACCCCCTCTCATTCCTCCTCCCTCCTGGAAGAAACAGTCGGTCCATTTGCAGACTTCCCCCTGCTCACACCCACGCCAGCTGCCTCCTTGCATTAAGCAGGGGTTGTAAGAGGTGTCCAGGGGCAAACTACACAGAGCATTTCCCAGGCTTTCTCCAAGCTTTGTGAGACTAATGGATGGCCTCCACCATGTGTAGGTACCAGTGGCTTCTTATGACAGCTGCCTGATGTGCACCTTGTGCCACAGGGCCAGAAGGGAGATGGGATGGACCACTCCCAGTTCCCATCATCTCCATCCCTAACTCCTTCCTCATCTCCACTCCTGTGCCCATCCTCATCTCTGTGTCTTTGCCCAACTCTTAGATTCACTCCCCATCATTCCATCCTCCAAAAGAAAAGAGAGGGGGGAAAAAAGGTTAGTTAATGCCCCTATTGTTAGACGTAGCAGCTTTCTACATGGCATAGGACAACACTTGGGTTTCTGATCCCAGTCTCCCAGGGACCCCCATGTGCTCTCCGTGTGTGCTGCACCAATCCCTTTCTGTTCAGGCTGTGATGGGCATGTGTGGCACCAGCCACATCATAGGGTCACATCAGAAAGAGAAGCAGTAAGACAGAAGTGAAGGTGCTGCTTATGTAACTGATTTGCAGAAACGTGCATTTAAACAGAAACAAATGGCAACAATGAAGTGATTGGAAAGAGCATGGTCAGGTTTATAATTTTATTTTTTTTATGTATAACTCTGTGACATTCTCGTAACATAATGCTCCTTATATTAGCTTGGATTCACTATTGTTTATCATCAGCTTTTTAATCCTTTGTTTGATAAGCAGACTGTCCCAGAAGTGTCTGGGACACAGAGCAGCTCCCCAGGGTGAAGGCAGGGCTGTCCCCTGCTGGGGCTGGGGGACAAAGCATCCCCCACAGGACCACCATGAGGGCTGGAGAAGGGGAAGGTCCCATCCATGCTGAAATCTGTAGGAAGTTCAACCGCTTTCCTGGCTCTGCTTATGCAGTAAGAAAAATGGGCAGCCTGGGAGTCCCTGTCACAGCTACAGTTGAGAGGGGGATCCCTGCAGTTCCCCAGCAGATTTCAGGTTGGGTATTAAGAAAACTGTCTTCTCAGAAAGAGTGGTCAGGCACTGGCAAAGGCTGCCCAGGGGTTCGAGGGGTCACCATCCCTGGGGGTGTTCCAGAGCCGTGGAGATGTGGCACTGAGGGATATGGGCAGTGGGCATGGTGGGGTTGGGCTGCGGTTGGACTTGGGGATCTTGGACATCTTTTCCAACCGGAATAATTATTTGGCTAAACTGAGGCTTCATAGGCCAGCAAGTGCAGATGTCAGCAGGCAGCCCAGCTTCACCTCAGTACCCACTTCTGTACTCACTTGAAATGACTGGCTCCCTGCAGGGGAATTGCTGCCACTCCCCATCTGCTGCAGGGAAAAATCTTCATGGCTCACCTAGCTTAAACCAAATCAGGGCTCAAGTGGTTTATTGACTTATTAACAACACTTAATTAACTGGCAATCGGTGAGCTGCACATTCAAGATCAATATCAGCAACGCTACAGGAAAGCCACAGTGCAAGAAGCTCACAAAATGGTGATAAAACTATGAACTTCTCAACACGTACACTCTGAGCAAGTTTTAACTGTACACACAGCATGTGTACGAGTGCACCCCACGCATGGCATCCAACAGGAAGGCTGCTCTTCATGAGATTGGAGAGGTGGTGGTTGCATCAGAGCTGCCTCTGGCTCCATCAAAGCAGCTTTTCACCATTTCCACGCCCAGGTCTCTTCCCAGTGTTGTCAGTGTTTGTTCTTCTTTTTGAGCTTCTTGGATTGGAAAGTCTTTTTGTGATCGCACACCCACTGTTTAATGTGGGTGATGGTTTCCCATTGCCCAGCTTCGAGTCTGTTTGTCCCACAGTCATGTGGTTGGCACTCACATTCTTGTCTTACCTGTTTTATCGGGTCACCTGCTGCTTTCTTCACCTTCCCATGCACAGTAAGTGCATAACTTATTCCTCTTCTCTTCCTTCCAAACTGAAAAAGATGGGGAAGGGGGGGGAATCAATTTGCTTTGGTGTTACGTTAATTACCTGAAGCATTCTATGTCACAGGTTTTACAAATATTTGTGCAATGCTAACTTCATGGATGTAATTTATAGACCGTTCAGCAAATGGCTGTTGTAGTCTCTCGTGACCCAGCTACCAATCTCTTACCAGCTGAATGAGCAAAGACTCTGCTTTCTCCCCTTTCTTACTTCAGTGTTTGGGCTCATTTTCCTTGTTAAAGCAACGAGTCCTGCAGTGAGAACGTCACCCTCATTGTAGTTAGGTCTTTTGTTACTATTCCTATCGCTGGTCACACTTCAGCAGCCCAGCCTCCAGCCACTAACAACTGGACAGCCCATCCCCATGGGTTGCTGGCACCCCATCCTAATGCACAACCATGGCTGCTTCTCCCTCCTGTCCTCCACTGCTGTGTACCACTTTGGTGGCTGTAAGGCGCACTCAGCCCCTGAAGATCACATCCTTGAGAAGCAGGGCTGTTTGCTTCTTTTTCTCCCAGGTGGCCGTGACACCCAGGTAGCTGTCATCTAGAACTTGTGTGTGTACCATGCTACGTACTTGTATATCTGAGTTTCTTGAAGTGTGAGTGCATAATACTTAGTGTTTAAAAAGGCACTGAATCTGAAGTCTTGAGAAAGCAGTTTACCTTGGAACAGAAGTCTGGTGGCTGTTGCGCAATTGTGCTTTCTCTAATGCAATAAATGTATTTTAATCTGAGCTCCTAAAGAAGTACTCTGCCTCAGGCAGCAGCCCCTAAACTCCTCTGTGCCTTATGATACCATCAAATGTCTAGCTGGCTTCAAAGCAACATGACAGTGGGGTATGGGCATCAGGTGTGTTTCTATCCTAACCTCCTCCAGCTTGTATTGGCAGTGTGGGTTGCTGTGACCCAGGTGCAAGATCTCGCACTTGGATTTGTTGAACCTCATGAGGTTCTCCTGGGCCCACTGCTCAGCCTGTCTAGGGCCTTCATGCAGGGCCCTGATTGCCTCTTGAGGCTCTGAGTAATTCCTGAGGGCTGTGGTGTTCCCTGGGCCAAGCTATGCTCTTAGGCAAGTGATCTGGTGATGTGCTGCAGGAGGGGGATGTAGGAGAGGTAGCTCCTAGCTCCTGCCTGGGCACCCATGGGTGTACATCACCCCTGAGCAGTCAATGTATGGTTTATTTGTACTGAGGTTAGTAGCTTGTGCTTAACAGTGGTAATGGGAGTTTTAATTTGTATTCTGGAGAGTGCAGAGAAAAACAGTATTTAATGCTTTTCTGACAGTCCTATCCACAATGCACTTATTCCTTTTTGCAGCAATTTCCTTCTGTACTTCATTTTGCTTTGGAGGCTTGAGACAAACTCTGCAGGAGTAGAGGTAAAAATGTTTCCCCATAAACTCCTTCAGATTGGCAGTTATTTCTCTTTCCTTCATTTAATTTCATTCCTTCAACCTCTTGTGCTTACAAGTTAGCATTTATACATGCCCACATAATTTGGAGTCTTCCTGTATTCTCTCTGGGGACCAGCAGGTAGGTAGATGTGCCTCATTTCTTTCCAACTAATGGGAAACAAATGAATAGCTGCATATTAGGAATAACCTACAGTGTACTCATCCCAAAATGTGCCTGTCACAATAAGCACTGGACTTCAAAGAAAGCTGGCACAGGCAAAATCGTCCCACAACATCACGTAATTCAGCAAGCAAAAGGCTGAGCTACTGGATGCTGCTGCAAAGCAAGGTGTAACAGAGCACTGCAAAGCATGGGGGAATGTGTGATTAACGGATCTCAACAACCTGGAACTCACTTTATGATCAAATAGCACAGACCATTTCCATGGGCCTGGGCAGCTTACTTGAAAGTCAATAGATGATTTTACAGGGGAGGGAGGGAAATGAGCAATCCATCACATGGGGAAAAAATACAAACCGGCTGAAAATCACTCGGAGAGAGATTGTGGTTATGTTGGAGTTTACTATGAGTCATATAGATCCTGGGTGGAATGGGCTGGAACCTCCAACCCACGCATCAAAGTCCCTCTGGAATAGCCCTGCTGAGTGCAGGAGCCAGGGGCTGGGTTGGAACAGAGCTCCTGAAAACAGCAGCAGGACTGAGGGTGGAGGTAAAGGATGTGTGGCTGGGTACAAGCTAGAGCTGCTGAAGCTGGGTGTCAATGGTGATCATAGGTCCTCATTACGGTCTTCCCCTGAGCAGTGATCAAGAGGGTGGGAAATGCTGCCTGGAAGTGGGAGGTCACGCTCCAGTTTGTACTGGGAGCCTTGCAGGGCTGTACAGCTTCTTGTTGCCTCCGGGTGCTAGCTGCAGCACCCTGGCACAGGAGAGATGTGACAACTGCCAGCCTCAAAGCCCCTTCCTGGGTCCCTGCTGTTCTGATGGACTCTTTTCTTGAATGATAAGTTCCCAAATCTTAAGCGTACTCTTAACTTCACACAAACACTCATTGATGGCTATATCTGCCCCAAACTATCACCTGGTTCTCCAGGTCTCATCGTCCTTTTGAGGAATGCAGTTTGATGCTTGGACTCTACGCAGCCAGGGAGCATAGCGGTGCTGGGCTCGCTGCTGTGTTTGTATGGTGAAAAGCATGCAGAAAGTTAATGCACAGAGGAAAGCACTCGGTGCTTTAGGTGAGGGTACGTGCTCAGGAGGGATGGGCTCTCCCATCCTCTGCTGGAGCTCCTTGCTGCCCTCTCCTGCAAGCTGTGTGCCTCAGCATCCTCGTACCTGAGCTGTGTGCTCCAATTTTGTCTCCAAAGAATGAGCTCTTCAGAAGGGACAGCTTGAAACTGGGCACCTGGCCATCACCTTGCACATTGCCACACCAGTCACACCAGCTGGAGCTCGGAGAGATAAGTAATGCTAATCCAGAAGAAGGTGGTTTTGTTTCTGTAATGAGTGGTTGCTCAGGCAAAACAACTTTCTTTGAGTCCTTGTGTTTTTTTGCATGGTTTTTCACGCTTCACTGCCAATGTTTTGGGTGAAACCAAGGGCTCATGTCTTAAAACTGTGCACTGTTTCCAGAGAAGCAGAGTTATTCCTGCTACCACGGAGAGAATCCATGGGTTTAACCCCTCTGTGAGGCATAGTAATTCCTTGAGTGCCCAGCTATGTAGGTGGATTCTCCAGCCTGAATGACTCTAAGATCATCTAGCTGTCAATCCACCACCACCAACCCCACAATACGTAGCTTCTAGCAGATCTGCTCTTCCTTCAAGTATCACAAGAGTTTAAAAAAAAACCAAACAAGTCTTGCATCTTTAATCCTGATCCTCCTGTGGGGCACATGCCTTGTGTCACGTTGACCTAGGGAGATGTGAGTCAAGAGAGGTGAGCTGTTCCCAATAGTTGCCTTGCGCCATCACTGATGCTTCAGAGGGAAGCGTGGCCTGTCCCAGGTCTTCCTCTGAGCCAACAAGAAAATCAAATCTATTATTTTTAAAGGTAAGCTACAAAATCTGTAGGGTTTTTTTGTGCGTTTCAGTGCAAAACAGGGCGTTTTAAATGAAATGAAAACTTTGTGCAATTTCTTAAAGCCACGTGGTGTAGAACATTCTCATTCAGAAGTGTCTTACAAGAAATCCTTTGGCTGAAATTGTCATGCTAGCTCGAAATACATCGTCTACGCTGTAATTATACTCGAAATATCTGCTAATCTTACAGCACAACAACTGTGCTATTCTTCTTTACGCGTTACAAGGCAATAACGCTGACATTTTGCCACGTGCCCTGACGACATCCAGCTCTCGTGGGACTGGGCTGAAGAGAAAGGCTCGGCGCTTGTCTTGCATCGCTCAATTTTTACTATGCTCTTCAGCATTTCTGATTGGCATTAACAGCTTGACTCTGTTAGAGAGAGGAGCTTTTCATTGTCTGTAATTATCAGACAGTAGATTTGATGCTGGATGAATCAATAATTCTATTTCGAGCAAGCGCTCGCGTTTGTAGTCTTTAATTCCAAGAAATATGATGTATATTCAGAGAAGGCATCATTAAATAAAAGTAGTGGTAATTGCCTGCCTCTCTTTAAAAAAAAAAAAAAAAGTTGACCCTGCACATAAATTTTCCCTCAAGGAATCCATTAGTCTTTTTTATGTTAGTTAGCACAGTTGGTAGTAACGATTCAGAGAATAAATGAACTAATAGCGTTCTGCACGATCCGCAGCGGCAGACCTGAGACGGGAAGAGTTCATATAAAAACCGATGTGCTCCACTTGCTCTCAAATGCCATTTTGACTCTTAATGTGGCCTTTGTTCCGGGGCATGTAGAGCCTTCAGTTCCCAGGTGAGGGCTGTGCCTTCATCGCCATGAGGCTGCTGTATGCAGACTGCTGGTTGTGTGGAGGCTGTGCTCCATGGAGGAGCTGTGAGCACCCACCTCCTCTGCTTCGTCTCTTTGGCAGCAGCTCTGCCCGTGATGGGCAGTCTGTGCAAGCACACCTCTGTTAACCAGAGAGAACTCTTCTGCGTGAGTGCTCAAGCACATATTGTGGAGAGCCCCGGTGCAATCACTGCATCCGTGTCTTTATCAGGCAGCTCCTTCAAGATGAAGATCTTGTCACGGGCTGAAAGAAGTCATCAAAGTAACTGCTCTGAGGAGATAAACTGCTGCAGGAGCCATCGGTTCATCAGCACAGCTTGTCTTGTTGCCTGACAGTCCCAGTGCAGCCGTCACTGCTTCGCCCTTTCCGCTCCCTGCTCTTTGTAACCTTCATCAGGAGTGCAGGGTACACTTCACTATGGTCTTTACCAGGTGCTCATCCCAAGGAGAGATATCTGCTATAACAGATATGTCTCCTGAGACTTACGTATCTTATATAAAGTCTGAGACTTCTGTATCAGAAAGATTCCCTTACTTGCACTGAACTGTCCTGTACACATTTTCAGTTGGCCCTTTCCTTATCCTGTGGCATACATTTTTTTTCCACTGTAGGCACTTATGTCCCAGCCTTGCACAGGATGGTGCTGATAGCAGCCTCCCAGGGCAGACCTCAGCAGCTGCAGCCATGGGGCACTGCATTTCCTGCAGCTCCTCTTAGTTTCATCAGCATCAGAAGGATAACCTGCCCAATACATGGGCAGCCTGAAGAAGCAGACTGCTCGTTAGAGCAGAGAAAAAATAGTTATTGTTGCTGCCGTATCTGAAAAATATATTCCTATCAGCATGTATTTAACAATTGTCCTTAATTTGCACTTGTGATCCCTGCATTTAAAGGTTATGAAATCTTTCTGCTTGGAACAAGCCGTCAGTACGAGATGGTATTTGGGTATGGCATGAACTGCGTTATGTGGCTGGCTAAATTCAGAAATTAATGATTTTGTAAGAAAGAATAATATTATCAAAGCATTATCAACCTTCTTAAATCCATAGAGGGAGAGAATCTGGAATCTGAAAGATTTTTTTTACCGTAAATGCCTATAAAGATAGGGAAGAGAGTGAGGGCAAGCTCTGAGGTTATCTGTATAAGAACTGGAATTTTGGCACTAGATTTAGCACCATCTGTAAGCATCTTTAAGCATATCTATCTCCATGTCTCCTGGAGGATTCAGAGATGCAATCAGAAACTTGTAAGCACTGAGACTCTGATGCCTGTCTCTCTCTTGTTTCCAGGGCCCACTTAGATTAATGATTTTGCAGTGGGCATCAAAGATGACCGTTTTTAGCATTGGAAAGGTCAGAAACAACAGGCATAAAAAAAAAATAATAATATTGAGGGAAGGGAAACAAAGATACAGTGAGTTTTCTCTCCTGAATACAAGCCAGTGAAATTGTATCAGAGATGATAAGGTGTTGAGCTTGACTTGTTCAGCTGAGGAGATTAAAGGAGAGATTTGGAGTGAAAGACCTGGAAAGAGCAAACTAGATACTCATCTGCAGTGAGCCTGCTGTGAACGTTAGGCAACATAGGTAGCTGAATACTTTGTATGTCACTGGACTCAGGTGGTGAGATCACTGTCCATGGAGGTGTTCCAGAGCCATGGAGATGTGGTACTGGGGGACATGGGCACTGGGCATGGTGGGATGGGTTGGACTTGGGGGTCTCAGAGGTCATTTCTAACCAGAATGGTTCCATGAAAGGGAGCTGTAGTGTGAACACCAGGGAAAGCATGACGTCCGTTAGACTATGGAAGGTCTGAGAGGAGCTGAGTGAAAGTCAGATGGATCTGCAATAGTGACTTTCTTTCTCAACAAGAAAATGAATCATTGAATATTATTATTGAAGAGGAAATGACACCAAATAGAAAGCTGTAATAAATCACTATCTGATTGGATTTACTGAAGCCAAAAATTTAACCAAGGTAAAAAACAAACAAACAAAAACTGTTTGGAGCCATAGCTGAGAGTGGATTCTCAGATGAACAGATTTTTCTTATTTCCATTCTGTGAGCTATGCTCAGTCATTACTCATTTGAAAGGCGTCCACACTGCCCATTCATAAAATCTTGCCAGGCTCTTTGATGCTATCTGCTGTGCTGAAAGCATCTGCCTCCAGCTAAAGAGAGAGTTAGGAAAGATGAAATGTTAGTGCCAGCTGGGGAACCTTTAACCCAGGAGTTATGGGGCAGAGGGGAGTATGCTGTGAGCTTCCCCTGACCAAAGCCTGCTCAGATACAGATTTGAAGAGATGTAGTCACTTCTTCACTTCTGTGAAGAATGTATTCACTTCTTTGTCAGATGTGTCTTTACTTGCTGTCCTGGGCAGGACCAAAGTCAGATGGAACTTGAGCTGATGGCTCAGCAGCCAAGAAGATCTGAGATGATCACTGATTTATTTGGGACAAGGACACACGGACTGCGATCTGAACAGTTCTTGGAAGCAGTTAAACTTAGGCTTGAAGTGGACATCATCGTGGTTAAGGTGGAGAGGAGCCCTGCAGTCCTGCTGTACCGATGCAGAAAAGTGGGAGAGCTGTGAATGAGGACCATGGGGAAAGACCACTGAGAGCAGAGACAAGTGAGGATGCAACAGCCAAAAGGTTTACACTGTACTGTGGGTGGTTGTTAAGGAAGCTTACAAGGACAAAACTGTTCTTTGAGTTTAGCGTGGAAAAGATCAGTAGAGCCTTCAGTTTTCCTTAGGAAGTGAATGACTGAAGCATACTTTAGTCATGCAAACAAATAGCCAGAGGAGGGTGAGAGATAAGGGAGTAAGGAGATGTGAGGGGATGAGGATGGATGTGGAAGGAACCGTGAGGGAAGATAGAGGAGAAACATCAGGAAGAGAGGAGGGAGCGTTACAGTTACGGATGAGAGGAGAAGCAGAACAAGGTCCCATCACTTTGCCATTTTGTCTGACAGGATGAGGGGAGCCCCAGGAATGAACACCGTTAACACGACTCTGCTACAAGTGGCCATTCAAGCCAAGCCTTTCAGCTACAACATGAGGCTCACAGAGGTGCTCTGAAGGACTTTCTGCAGTACGTATCTTTTGTTTGCACAGTGTTGTGTGTGAGCTTAAATCACGGTCGGTGTCAGTAGCTCAAGGCCTCAGAGACTGCTAGTTTTACACATTTTGATGCTATTTTACAGTAGCTCTTCTAAAACCACACAGTGTCTGTACGCAGCGCAGCGCATGCTGAGCAGAAGATGTCCTAATTCCCAGCAGGCAGCAAAATAGTCTTTTCACCCACAAAGGATGAGCACAGAAATTGCAGTCACGCTTTCTTCTTTGATAGAAGTCCCACGTTTGTAGCCCTACTGCTCTGTGCTGTATTCTGCCTTGCTGCACTCGGTGTTGGGATCTCTGTCTCCCTTGCATGCACAACCTGGCATGCACAGTGCTGCAGGCAGCAACCTGCCAGGAGCTGCTGGGTGCTGTGAGGATGGGATGCCCCAATGCACCCACAGCCTTAGGTCCATTTCTGGGCATCTTGAGGGTGCTCTTAAGGGGAGGTGGCTCAGAGCAAGGTGAGGGAAGGTGACAGAGGGCACTGTGTGCTCCTACAGTGCATTGCTCTCGAGGAATGAAGAAGTGCACTTCTTACAGACTAGCATGTCTAAATGCTGCCCGGAAGATTGGGATGTCACAGCCTAGCTCACCTGCAAATAGTGTGGGTTTACAAAACCAGTTTACAGTTTAAATACCCCAAAAGCAGCACCAGGAACGCTGCTGCAGCTCAGTCAATTAGCATTATTCATGTGCGTAGCACTCTGACCTTCAGAATGTACTTTCCCTTTGGATTTGCAGTGGTATTTTTCTGTTCAGTTTCTTTATACAGAGGGTTCAGCCTCCACCAGCATCCATGCTGAGTGCTGCCTCTCTCCTCCTGAACCATCGCTTTGCTTTCTGGGAGCGCGCCGAGCACTGTTCTCTTTGCTCTCCACATGGGCTCCAGCTGCTCTGCCCTGAAGGCTTCTCGTGCTGGGATCCCTTCTCAAAGCCATAGGACAGCAGCAGCCTTCTGCAGCAGTGCCTGTTTCCGTAACCCCCTCCGATCCCCTGCGACTTTTTGTTCCTTTCTCCATCACAGCACTGACAAATGCCTTGTTTATACCCCTTTCGTTTCATTCTCCTGATGTTTGTATAGCGATGTGTGTTCTTCCTCAATGCAGTCCCCAGCACGGATTGCTGATAGGGAAAAGAAATCATGTTTTCCTTTTCTCTACTGCAAACTGTACCCTTGAGCTGAAGAGATAAAACCAGCGGTGACGTGTTCTGTGCTGTGTGAACCACCAGCGCCAGGGCAAAGGCAACTCTCTTGCTTTTGTTTGGATGTGAGCAGGAAGCTCTCTACCCAGAGGCAGTGAGGCCTTGGCACTGCCCAGAGCTGTGGGTGCCCCATCCCTGGAGATGCCCAAGGCCATGGATGGGCCCTGGGCAGCCTGAGCTGGGGGGGGCACCCAGCTCATGGCAGGGGTGGGGCTGGGGGCTGTGAGGTCCCTTCTCACCCATCCGCGCTGTGGTTCTGTGACTCTGTGATTTGTCCTGAAGCAACACATGTTCCTGCAGCAGGAGCCACTCCGGTGCTGCTGCTCTGATGTGAAGCTGAGCTAACTGCTTTGGCTTTGTGCACCTGGTGGCCTTCCTGCCCACCCAGTGCTCACTGCTCACCATAAATGCAAATGGGTTCCCGGGGCAAGCTGACCCCGCGACTGGTCGGTGCTGCCGGAGGAAAGAGCACGGCCAAATGGTGGAAGAAAGTGCTCGTATTTAAAGCTACTCACATCAGAAATTCTCCTGTTCAAGATGAAACAGACATAAATTGGCCTAGTGGTTTCATAGTAGCAAATCGTAACAATAAAAAAATCATTAAAATCTTATTGGATATGTCTAGGGCCACCGGTGGGCGATTGCTTGTCTTATTAACCACATTAATATCCTTTATGAAACAAATTTCAATTTCAGCTATGGTAATTCCTGCGCAGCATACAAAGAAGATGATTAAGCACGAAAAACAAAGTGTGGCTTTTCAGCAGCAGCCACTCTGCCGCATTTCCCACTGGGACAGCAGTGGGACCGATGCTGGACTGGATGATCCTGACACGCCTGAAGCAGCACGGCCTCAGCCACTGGAAGGTTCCATAGGAGAACTGCTCCGTTCCCTAGTCTCATCCAAAACGCAGTCACTGTTTGTACTTCACAATAGGTCTTTGTAACTGCGACATAATGCTGCGCTGGGGAGATGTTTCCTGGTAGCAGAAAGGCAGCGGGAAGAAAATATAAATATATTTGTAGCTGGTTAATTTTTTTTTTTTTTTCCGAAGTGCAGAGAATGGAGTTCAAATAATTTTCAATCACGGCCTCTTAATTTCTCCTTCTTTGACCTTCTTGTTCCATTATTTATCTAGTTTTATTGTTTCTCCCCTCTGCTTGCTGGGTTGCTGCGGAAGTCTGGCTCATCCTGCACAGTGTATTTATCATGTTGGTTCGGGTCATTAATCTCTGCTTTTCCTTCAAAAGATAATACATGTTTAATGGCTCCATAATGTAATAGGCAGTAAGGCAGAGTATTTGACACAAGTCTGAAGGACGCTAGAATAATGCGCTTCCAAATTTATTTAGATATCTGTATTTCCTTTGAAAGATTTTCAATGGTCCTTCAATGATCTAATGGGCTTATACAGTCTACAGTTACTTTGAGGATGAAATTAAATCCACCTTCCTTAGGTAAAAAGTCAACAGCTGATGGAAAGGAATGAGAAGATATATCTTTCTTATTATATTCCCTACTTATTTATTGCAGGACTTCCCCCCCGTGCTGCAGCTCTTCTCCAGGCTGGGAGGGTCAGGGTTCCCTCTGCATCCGTCTGCTATACCAGCATCCCACAGGACATGGGCAGGTGAGATGGGCACCGGGAGCATGGGGGGCACAGGGGAAGCCAGGACACGAGTCACAGCCTGTACCTACATGCTGAATATGTGTACACGTGCTGTAATGTGGTGGTGCAAGAGCTCTGCTCTGAGCTTGGATTGGAGTCCAGCAGCTCTGGTTCTCCTGAGGGGGGTGGCAAGGACCAGCTTTAAGCAAGGGAAAAAGATAAAAATGGGGGTTGGGAGGGAGAAGCTGTGGTCCCTCCTGCTGTCCCCTAGCAGAGTTCAGATTGGATATTAGGAAACATTTCTTCTCTGAAAGAGCAGGGATGCACTGGTCAACATCCCTGGAGCTGTTCCAGAGCCGTGGAGATGTGGCACTGAGGGACATGGGCAGTGGGCATGGTGGGGGCGGGCTGGGGATCTTGGAGGTCTTTTCCAACCAGAAGGATTCTGTGATTCTATGATTGCCACACTCAGAGCACACCAATGGTCCCCAGACACGATCGCCTGCGCATGGTCAGTGGGGACATCTCTCTGCCTTTACTGCTACTTCAGGGGGAGGCAGGAGGGCCTACCATGACCACCAGCACTCAGACTGCTCTGGAAAAACGTAGGAGCACTGGTTGTTCCTTTCACAGAAGCTGTGCCAAAAACCTGCTTAAATTTACCCAAGAGACCGGTTGCCTCAGTAAATGATTCAAGCTATGTCCAGGGCTAATAGCCAATATACAGCAATTATCAAACTTCCGTGTTATTTTGAAGGTAAGCAGCATTTTATTTTGTTGTGGTTTTAATTTAAATTAAGGTCCTTAATTGGATAGCGCAGAGCAGCCTTCTGTTTCAGAAACATGACAGCGGTGAATCTGTGTCTCCTCTCAGAGTAGAGGCTTGCTCTTAGCTGCGTTGA
Source organism: Numida meleagris (assembly GCF_002078875.1). Lineage (NCBI taxonomy): Eukaryota > Metazoa > Chordata > Aves > Galliformes > Numididae > Numida > Numida meleagris. The sequence goes on along the minus strand of NC_034414.1, from coordinate 58,220,953 downwards.
AAAAAGAAAACAGACCAGAAATGGTAGTTATCGTGAAACAGGTGAAATAGGTCACGTGGTAGAAAAATGTTTTCTGCTTCCTCAGGTGTCCCTCGCTCCCAGGAGGGTGGTGTCAAGGGACAGCAGCGTGCACGTCCAATGTACAGAGCTGAGGGCCAAAGGGTAATTAGAAACATCATGAAAGTAATTTGGTCACTGAACCTGCTGTAAGTCCTGGGCATCCTAAGGAGCAAATACCACCATGGTTGTTTCCCCTAAGGAATACAAGGCTAACGGGACAACAGCTCCTCTGTGCAAAGCCCCGACTGCTCTCAATTTGAAAAAAGCCTGCAGCTAAATCTGCTGCAGTTTTATAACACGACCGCTATTAATGTCGCTGTCCAAACAGTTCGTAGCTTAGGGAAAAGAGAAAACTGCAGCACGAGTTCATTTGTGGGAAGGCTGGAGGAGCAGCACCATGGCCATGCCTGCGTGCCTTGGAGGGACCTGCTGTGACACACAACCAGCACGTTTCCTCTACTGATATACGTAGAGTTTGTATGCATATATAGGTATACATCATTGTCACAAAGATTGTGAAAGGATTGGGGCATCTAATGCGCTGGTAATGCACTGGTACAGGCTGCCCAAGGAGTGTGGGGGGGGGGTCACAGTCCCTGGAGGTGTTCCAGAACCATGGGATGTGGCACTGAGGGACGTGGGCAGTGGGCATGGTGGGCTGGGGTTGGACTTGGGGATCTCGGAGGTCTTTTCCAACCTGAATGATTCTGTGATTCTTTGATCTCTCATAGAAGGACAGGCTGAGTGCAGCTCGCACTGCTCAGCCTGGAGAAGGCTCAGGGGGATCCCACCCACATGTATCAATACCTGATGGGTATTGATACAGTAAGATGGAGCCAGGCTCTTCTCAGTGTTGCCCCAATGGGGCAAGAGGACAGGAGGCAATGGACAAAGATGAAAATAAAACAAAAGAGACCAAAAAATCCTGCAACAAACAAACAAGCAAGATCAATCAGGAACTTCCATTTAAACATAAGAAAACCCTTTTCTAAATTACCACCTTGTTTGAACATGGGAGCAGTTGCACAGAGATGGCCAACGCCAGGTTGGAAGCACTGGGCAACTTGCTCCAGCTCCAGCCAGCCCTGCTCTGTTTGGACCAGACGGTCTCCAGAGCTGCCTCCAGACTCAGTGCTTCTATTTTATGTTTCAGTAATGATTCTCTAAACTTTGTTTTTCCAGAAACGTTAGTGGGTTTATCCTGCGCAGCTTTTAAATCTGGTAGCTTGTTACATTCTGCAGCTTCGTTTTGGTCCGTGGGAAGCATATTCCTGTAGATGAAAGAGATGCAGGGTTTATTAATCTGCCCACTTTACATTAGCTATCTGGGCAAAATGATAGACATTTCTTATTTGAAACTTGTTATAGAGAAACATATGGTCACGTACATGAAGTGAGAATAATTTCAAGTTCGAAATTCCATCTAGACGCCAACATGAATACCCAATAGCAACAAAGGAAATTTGAAAGCAGTTTAGACTAAGCCTGGGGTATAATAATCTGCAAATGAAATGCAAATTCCTCTCAGCAGGAGTGCAATATGCTGTTGTCTCAACAGGGGTACTATTTACTGTTGCTTTGGAAACGTGCAGGAGGGAAGCATGGGCCATTGCTTTGACAGAGGGTAAAGGCAGCTCGTACCTTTCTTCTGCTTGACTTCCAAACCTGGCTTTTGGAAGCGGGCCGTTCACCCTAACGGGTCGGGTTGTGCAATAATTAATAGCAATTGTATTCATGCAGAGCCCTGTGGAAACCTCTGCCCACTCCTGGCCCTTCATACCACAAACCAGAACTGCCTTCCCCGTTCCCAGGTTAAAGCCATCTTAGAGATACCCTCACTGAGGAGCAACACTTAAACACTCCTACACTTACCAGAGATGAACTATCAGTGTATGTTTGACACCTTTCTGTTGCTTCTGGATTGGTGGTGAACAGCCTGACAGCTCTTTCATCCACAAACATTCCTCCCTGGTACACAGCACTGTGCCTGGAACCTTTGCACACCGTCATCTTTATGGCCACACAGAAGGCTCGTGTAACTACAACTGCAATCTGCAGCCGCTTGCAATAAAAAAGGAAATTAGTATCCTGCCTTTAATTAATATTTGTACTGAGAGAACTGTTAAAATCTAGCCAGCTGTTACCGTCCCCTTTCATTACTTTAAATGCTGATAGTATTTGTCTCACATACCAAAAATACTTCAGCAACCAAAGGGCTCATGAGGACCCTCTTGCTGCTCATGCTCACTTTCATTGGCGCTCGCCTTGGTGTTTAAATCCGTGCTCTGTGTTGCACAGGTGGCAGAAGGTGTTCCGCCACTGACTTCCGTGACTCCAGAACGTTATGCATTGACAACTGTTCATTTTTCAGCCCTTCGGTGAGCAAAAGAACAACGTTTTCTCAGTAAACGTTCTTGACTCATAGAGGGCAGTGCTGAGGCTATGCGGTGTACATAGGGATTTCCACTTTGCTCAGACACTGAGCAGTACTACATTGGAGCTGCATTATCGGGTCTGATGCAAGAGTGGAGTGCAAACGCTCCTGGTTTTCCTCAGTATGCTTTAATAATGTGAAGAGATCCACTGACCTCCCTGGTATAGCACAGTCTCGATGGGAAAGGGATTGTATTTATCACAGCATCAAAGCTGCAAATGCAATGAATGGGAACGGGTGTGAGGTGCACTGCATCGTAGAACAGAATCAATACCCGTGCTCAGTGTTCCAATATTTTCAGAAAGGAACTGGCTCCCACATTCAGAGACACCGAGCTCATTTCTTAAGTGACATTAATTGTCATTTCTTAACTGATCAGGCAGAAAAGTCGAAAGAATAGTAACAACGAAAGACTGTGGGGAGATACGCTGTTTTAAGCATGTGGAGGATCTTCTGAAGTTAATTTCAATTTAATTTAATTTCTTTAATGAATGTGACTGCTAGAATGGAAATAGAGTTCGGTTTTCTGCATTTTCTTTCTGAATCTCTTAGGTACTGTGAAAACATGACATTTTTCATTGTGCAGTGCTTTGCATGGCAGAGATTTTAGAATAAATAAGTGTGTTATGCCATCCAGTGTCATTAAGTGTCATAAATCATCAGGATTGCTGTTTGAGAACTGGAAGAAGTAGGTAATATTCCATAAAGTTAACTTATAAAAAGGCTCTGAACCCTATTAGTCCCTGGTAAATTACTCCATTGACACCAAATGCTTTGTGTATACGTTTAAAAAAAATAAAAAAGATGATAAAGCAAGCCCAAAGATGATGTTACAACATCGCAACTGTTTGCATACCTAATGTTCATACTTCTTATTGCCATTTGGCAGGTGCCTTAGCCGAGGCAGCCAGCTCCTCGTGCCTCGATGTGACAAGCTTGGACTAAAATTTGCCTGTGAGAAGGTGTCTCTTGAATAAAACAAAAGCGAGGTGAGCTATTCTGTCTGTCATCCCTTTCTCAAGTGAGAAAAGCTTTGGGGTATGGGAGGAAGGAAAGTAATTGAAAGACTGAAGGAGTTCCCTAGGAGAGGCTGTCAAGGAGTTTGTTCCTTTATTCACCTGTAAATCACAGCCTCCTCACCCCTCGGATACCTATGAGAGGCAGCACTTCTCCCTCTGTCCTGCCAGTACTTTTCCCACCTGTCTCCCTCTGTCTTTTCTCTTCCCCAGGCTTTTCTTGCAGTGCTGACTGGGAGCCAGGGATACTCTGGGCTACTAAGGAAGAAGTTGTTGTACTAAGGGCAGTGAGGCACTGCACAGGCTGCCCAGAGAGGTGGTGGTGCTCCATCCCTGCAGACACCTGAGGTCTGAGGGGATGGGCTATGAGCACCTGGTGGAGCTGTGGGTGTCCCTGTGCATTGCGGGGAGTGGGACCAGATGGCCTTTAAGAGTCTCTTCCAGCTCAAGCCATTCTGTGGTTTTATGGACCCAGGCTCACCAATGCAGTGGAGCAGAGGGAGCTGGTGCTCTCATGGGTGTGTGTTCCCATCCATCGGTCATCCCAAAAAGCTCACCCATGGGCAGTGCGGTGCTGTGCTTCCCCTCTGTTATGACCACTTCTTCATATCCATAGTGTCTGCTCTACTACAGCCAGACAGCAACAGCATGAGCAGTCACTGACAGCTCACAATGAAGTAAGAAACTCTTTCCATTTGACTAACAAGTGGCATGAGAAAGCAGGTAAGTTAATATTCGTAACAGAGAGACTTTAAGCAATGTGGATGTTTCCTTCTTAGAACCACTCAATTTTGATTTTAACAGTTCTGTATTGCCGTGATTCGCACTCCCTTGCATTTAATAGGCAATAATTTCTGGTTTGTGGTACATTACTTATCACATCTATCAGGGTAATCACACAAACTGGTGGCTCTGTATTTATAATCCTGCTCCCACCTCAGAGCAACATGGCTATTGGAATGTATCTGTCTCCTTAACATCATCATTTCTATAAACACAAACTTCCCAAAAGCAGATAATCCCCATCAATGTAATGATAAGACACTTTTTTCCAGCTGCTTTACTACATTATCATAGCGTAAGAATGCTACAGTCATTGGAAAATGAATCTCCATAGGACATCGGGAGGGAGGTCCGTTTTTCCACCTCCCTGCTCTGAGACACGATCAAAAGCTCCTAAGGATACTTTTGTCAAACATAAAGAAATTCCTTCTTTAGTACCACCACTAAAAATGATTTCACAGCCACACATTAGAACGCTTCAGATTGTTTCACTGTCCGTATGATAAGAAAAATATTTAACAATACTAAATCCTGGGCAGTCCTTTGCGAGACACATTTCATACGCCCGCTGATAACCAGTCTCTGAGTGCGTGAGCTGAAGGCCCTTCAATAGTCTGATGAATATTCATTTATTCATCAGATTTCATTCACGGGGATATCAGGTGCGAGTATGTAAAAAGAGCTGCTAGAGCCAAAGCAGTGATTCCTTCTCTCTCCAATTACTCTTTTGATATCAGAAAACGTGTTGGCTTGACACTCTGAGAAAAGCACACTGGCTGTTCTATCATCTCGCTCTTCACCTAGCACTTATAAATAGATATCCAAACAATGTTTCAGTGTCCTTCTTTGCAGAGGTTATGCAGCTAAGTCTACAGTTCTCTCTCCTTATCTGTTGTCTTTTCAGAGAGAGGTTGCGTGTTTGTTCCTTTCTGTACTTTGGGGACCTCACCTTCCCTGCCTGAGCTTTCCATGGTAGGCATTAATGGCTCTGAAATTGGTATCTTCAATTCCCCAAGCACTCAGGTGGATTTCACCGGGTCTTGAGGAGTTGAATAAATAGAACTGAGATAAATATTGCTGCACCAATCCTGAATGGTGAAACTGATTGCTACATTAATTCTCAGGAACAACTTACTAGCATTTGTATTTTTTTCTATGAAGACTGAGAAAAAAGCTCTTTCAAGCATTCAAGGCTTCTCGTTTTTTTCTTCTTCCCCATGAAATAACAAAACTACATTTTTCTGTCATTATTCTTAGCGTCTTACCGCTACTTTCTCTTGTGTTCCTTCCAGCTATAATTAGTTTTGATCCTTATCCCTCCCATTTCTTCACCTTTTGTTTTTCTTCCATTGCTTTCTTCTTGCCCTGGGGAGGAGAGGTGCTGGATGACTGCTTGCACAGCCGCACATTTTCCAGACCTCCTGAAGTGCAGAGAAGTCAGAGCTCAGAGCGTGGCCAGGGACCCGCCTGTCTCTAGGAGTGCAGAAGTTGTAAGTACAGCTCTAACTCTTAACGGAGGTGGTGGGGTCACCGTTCCTGGGGGTGTTCCAGAGCTGTGGAGATGTGGCACTGAGGGACGTGGGCAGTGGGCATGGTGGGGATGGGCTGGGGCTGGGGTTGGGCCTGGGGATCTTAGATAGCTTTCCCAACATGAATAATTGCATGGTTCTACGTCTCACTCAGCATGGGCATCCATCTCCACCTTCTCCCAGAGGACATACCTAGGGCAGGATCAGCCTTCACATGGGAGCAGGCTCCTTCAGAACAGGGACCTGGGTGTAGCAATTATGTTTTTCCTGGGCACTGAAATCAAACTCCTTGCTGATATTCTCTTTGCCCAATTTGTCAAGAAACTGTCATTTGACTGGCAAATTAAACAGAGACTTTTGTTTCATTTTCTTCATTTCCTCAGGACATTTTACATAGCAAGATTGTGTAAATCCTCTAAATGAAAAGGATTTTGTACAATGTTCTTAGCATTTGTTTTTCCCTCTTTCTCTCTTTTCTTTCCTGGATTAATTAATTAAAATAAATAACTTCATTATACCAATCCAATAGAAAACATTTCCTTAGGATATCATTGCTCCATTCCATATATTCATTGAATTTGGCCTCAGAACCTCATTTGGCTTCTTACAGCCTCATCCGGACTGAATTCCAGAGGCAGATGCTTTTCAGCTAGCACAAATCTGGCTACCAGCACTGTTCAACACGCATTTTTATTTGAATGTAAAAAACTCTCCATCCAAACATACCTGAAATTCGTACGAAGGCCTCAAAGTGACCAAAGTTCCATTACATACTCTTTCCATTGCCAGATTTTAAAATTCACACCTCCTAAGACTTAGGAGAGAGTTTTCATGTCTCTTGTATTAAAACTGTATGACATTAATATATAATTTAACCAAGAATTTGACTGTTCCATAGCAGTTCCAGTAATATCAGCAGTGACATTTTTTGCATAAATCTTCTCTACATTTTAACGCTCAGGAGAAGTTGGAAGAGTTATTATGTATAATACACCTTGTTTTCTATGTTTGAACAGTCAAAGGATGAATCTGATTCACACCCTGGAGGCATTCATCTATTAAAATGCCAGTGTAATGGATCTGAAAGCTTTGGCAGTGCGAAGAATAGGAAATTTTTCCTTTTTTTGAGTGAGTAAGATTGTCCTTTCCTGAATATGATGGATCGTCCAGAACAGAAAATGGGAATTGATACCTAAGATTTGGCTTTGTTACCGTTAAGTGAAATTTATCATGCTCTGCAGCAGGAGAAATTATTGTATTTTTTTCTCACAGTGCATTTAATGCAGCTGGTAATTTAGGAAAGAAGATACAAACTCTCCTGGAACACAGAGACAAAAAACTTCCCCCCTGTAGGTCACTGATTACTGTGGTTTTCTCAAGCTAAAAGATGCCGACCATAGTGAATTTACAGATCTTCATAGGGAAAAAAAAAATATGCTCCTATAATCTTTAGACAGCTCTTCACATTATTTACCTTTACAATTTGTCTGTAACAAATGCGATTTTCTCTATTTCATGTTAACTTGGAGCATCAACCTGGTTGATAAGTGGAGATGGCATTGATCTATCATGTTTCTGTAATGGCAAGCGAACCATTCCTAGTACAGATAGAGATGCCTTCCATTTCAGAGGAAAAAAAAAAAAAAAGCACAGGTAATACTTATCCCTTGTCTCCAAACCACAGAGGTATTTTTTGCTATTAATAACAACTTTACTCAGAGGTGTAACTGGATAACTATGAGAAGTTTTCAAATCATCGTTCCTTGAAAATTAAGGAAAGCTGCATAGCATTTTCTCTGTAAAACTCTTCTCACTCTTCTTCCACTGCCTGTCCTTATTTTTTTCACTTCTGCTATTAGGTGGGTTATCTATGGACCACAGTCCTTCTGGGCACACACCTGCTCTGCCATGGAGCGCTTCTCTTGCTCTGACCTTGTTGTCCCCTCCCTATCAGTTTCCCACTGCAGATACCACTTATGTCCAACCAAGAAGCAGATTTCGTTACCCTCCTGGCAACCTGTGTGAGTGCTTGGTCACCCAGATTTTCCCCTCCCATCAATGATGTTTCTATCCCAAAGACAGACAGTGCTATTTAGAATTCAGAAAGAACACTAAAAACTGTCAGGGAAATAAAGCATGGAGATGTAGACAGAATTTAGAGAAACCACGATTGCCAATCAATGTCCTAGCACAGATCTTAATCTGGAAATATCTTCAGGAAAAGAAGAATGTAATTTTATTCAGGTAGACAGGGATAGGACAAGGGGGAATGGTTTTAAGCTCAAGGAAGGAAGGTTTAGTTTGGATGTCAGGGGGAAGTTCTTCACAGAGAGAGTGCTGAGGTGCTGGCACAGGCTGCCCAGAGAGGCTGAGGATGCTTCATCCCTGGAGGTGTTCAAGGCCAGGTGGGATGGGGCCCTGGGCAGCCTGGTCTGGTATTAGATGTGGAGGCTGGTGGCCCTGCCTGCAGCAGGGGGGTTGGAACTTGATGATCCTTGGGGTCCCTTCCAACCCAAGCCATTCTGTGATTGTATGATTCTATGACAATAGTCTCATAAAAAAACCTTCACTTATCACATCTAACATTTCTCTCTCCAAGTTCAAGTTCTTCAAACCTCAAACATGCTGGCCCAAAGTTGAAGCTGATGCCATTCTTTCTGAAACAGAGAGAGATGGGGATAATAAATTTAATGGAAAAAAAGAAATTACATTTAATGTGTTATATCAACAGTAGAGATTGCTGGCCGGTGGGAAGCAGTGGTTACATCATGTTAGATCTAACCTTGGCATTAGATCTGCCAGCGTATCTGAGTACTTCCCAGAAAGGCCTTGGTTACATGGTAAAGTGACACGAGCAGCTGCTCTTCTTCAGCAGGAACCAATGAAAACAACGGGTAAAAACATCTGTATAATGAGAACTGCGAGGCCACAAATACATAAAAAGTAATTGCTAAGAGATGTCACTCTATGAAAACTGACTATTCCCATAACTGATTATCCCCTCCTCGTTTATTCTCAGTCCTGTAATTTTTCCTCTAAAATGTCTGTAATTGTCTGTTTTGCCCCACCGATACACAGACTGTCACTAAAATAGCAGATAATCATTCAGAGCATGCGAGATGTCACTGCTTTCATGTTTCAAATGTACTGTGTAATTCAAGGAGTTGAGAGAATGTAATTTTATAAAGGACTACTTAAGAAAATTCATGATTATTTAAAACTCAACTTTAATGCATTGTTCTATTTTCTTTTTACCCTTCGGATAACTTCAGTCTTTATACTGCAATATAATTCGGTGCTGGGGAATGGAATGAGTAAAGATATAAGTTATTTAGTCATTCAGACCTGCTAAATGAAAAATAATGGCTTCGAACAAGGAAGGGACATTATTAACTGCTCATAACATATGCTCTTACAGATTATTATCATTCCAGCAACCTTTCCATTAATTCGTTTTGCTGACTATCTGGACCGAAAGCGATGTCTGCTTTTTTTTTTTCCAAATTCATCAACGTGCTCCTGGAGTCATCATTTCTCATTTGCAGTGTGAGCGCTCCATTCAGCCAGCACATCTGTCATGGCTGACACCGGGCGATGAAACCTTACAGCTCCCTATAAGGCGTCTAAAAGCAAGGAGAACGGCATGCCATGAGATGCTCGAGGAGCTACAAGTCTATAAAAGTGCATTAACTCTGGCGCTGTCATTCTGACAGAGGCAGCGCAGACCTCAGCAGAGTTTTATTGCCTGCAGGCTCAGGTGTTTGCAGTGATACTCGGGGCGTGTGACAGAAGGGACATCGGGGAGCCTGGATTATCAACGCTTCTCTTCCAGCGCTTGGAGCAGTCTTTGGCATGATGAGCCCTGCTGATCTAACACGGGGAATATTTAGGGAACGTAGGAAATATTCAAGGACACGCACGCACAATATAAAATCCCACACATGCACTAAAAGTGATGCAGGGCAATCTGACCTTACAGGAGTATGGAAGGAGACCAGATAACTGATAAGGGAAGCCCAATGGAGCGAGGAGGAAGCGATGCCCAGTGGGCAACGTTAGCATTTCTTAAAAATCAAATACGAGGCTTTTGCTAGAGGTAGATCACGTGGCTAATGCAGACATATCCTGCAGGTATCTCTTTGCCGTTGTAGGTGGAATTAGAGTTTTATCTTTGGCAGCAAGACAGATGTGATAGTATCTGCCAGAATCAAACACCTCAGATGAAAGGCTGTGAGTATCCTCAAGGAAAGTGTCGAGGCTTACGAATCACTGCTGTACTTTGTTTCCAAGCTGGGTTAATACACAACAGTTAACTGTTTTCTACTATTGTCCTAAGACTTAAAAAACAGGAGAGATGATCCAAAGGAAAAGAGTGCAGTCAGTACAGTTAATAACACCCCAGAATGTAGGGGATGTGTTGGACAAATGCTGTACCAAATAGGTGTCTGAGAAAGTGCTTAGGAGAGCTCAAGAGGAGCTTTTACTGATGTGATGGCACTGAGATTGTCTTCAGGGACGAGTTCAGCCATGAGCACAAAAAAAACAAAGGGTGCATCACGAGCTCCTCAGCTTCTGTATATTAAATCTGTGGAGCAATGCTCAATAAACAGATTGGTCAGCAGAGGGTTAATGCTTTCAAAGGCCTTATTGCAAGCTGCCACTCGCGTGCTTCAGACATTCCAGCATCTTTCCTTGTCTACTTCTAATTTCCTAATAAAACTGCTGACATTAAAAGCTGATTTTGGAACAACATTCAGTGGGCCTCAGCAAAGCTGTTTTAATGACTAGCTTCTGCTTACACGTGTGCTGGAGAGAGCGCATGAGGCTGGAGACACGCATGCACATAGATCAGCAGGAACTGCACAGCGCATCACTGAAACAGGAATTAATGTGATTTTAAAAAATAGAGATATATTACTTACCTTTTTAGATTTATCTTTGAATCAAAAGGACAAAAAAAATATTCCGATAATTCACTGAGATCTCCAACCACAAGAAATGTGCTATTTCATTTATGCACTGTGAGTTTCCTCAATTTTTTTCTTAGCCCTCCTAAGGCTAGGCTTCTGTGTTCTGCTCATCGTGCAAAGCTGTTGTCTTTCTTTGTCACTTCTCCTTACCTATATTAGAATTTGAACAAATAAACAGCTGGCATACAGAAAATAGATGGAAGATTCTTGCTATTTCATGTCGCTTCCTGAAGGCACCCAAATTTCTCCATCCAGCACATCAATGACCAGAGTGTTCCATAAATAAAGAACAAAGCAGAAATAAGAGAAGTTAAAAAGCAATGAGAGAAGGCAGGATACAAGTCCCTTTCAGTGTCACATGTCAACAGGTAGTAGGAGAGGGCAGGAGGAGAGTCCTATCGTAGGATCAAAGAATCACAGAATCATAGAATTGTAGAATGGCTTGGGTTGGAGGGGACCTCGAGGATCATCAAGTTCCAACCCCCAGCCACAGGCAGGGCTGCCAACCACTAGATCAAGTACTAGATCAGCTTGCCCAACCCCCCAACCCCTAACTTGGCCTTAAACACCTCCAGGGGTGGGTGTATGTTAATGTGCTATCAAGAGAGCAAATTGACAAAGCTCCTGTCCTGCTGTGGGCCACAGCTCACATTTCTCCTTGTTTCTGTGGCTTGTCATTTCAGGGACACCGCAGTAGCCCTGGTCATGTGCCAGCACATGTTGAGATGAGGTTGGCCACATCACTGAGGCTGCTCAGCCTCTGCCCAGCTGTCCAGATGGAGCAGGAGCCACAGGCTTGTGCCCAATCACTCCATCCTGCACTTCACCTAGACCCCCCCAGCATCTAATGAACCTAAAGAGGTTCAACAAGGCCAAATGCAAGGTGCTGCACTTGGGCCAGGGCAATCCTAGGTATTTATACAGACTGGGGGAAGAACTCCTTGAAAGCAGCCCTGCAGAGAAGGACCTGGGGGTCCTGATGGATGAGAAGCTGGACATGAGCTAGCAGTGTGCTCTTGCAGCCCAGAAGGGAACAGGTTGCCCAAGGAGGTTGTGGATGCCCCATCCCTGGAGGCATTCAAGGCCAGGTTGGACGTGGCTCTGGGCAGCCTGGTCTAGTGGTTGGCAACCCTGCACTCAGCAGGGGGGCTGAAACTTGATGATCTTTGAGGTCCTTTTCAACCCAGGCCATTCTATGATTCTATGACTCAGGTCTTCATACAGGTGTAATTATTTTATTTCTACTAGGTTATAATTACTCTCCACATTGCGCGATCTTTGCCTGGTAAAACTAAATAAAGAGCAGTAAATTGTGCTTTAAAGTACTATTGAATAGTCTTCAAAACAAACAAAAAACCAACTGCATAATTTCATTAAGGAGATGGCAATGATGTAACATACTGAAGCCTTTACAGAAAGCATAAAAATGAGTTGTAGAAATCTTTGTGTCAATCAAACATTGACAGCTTATGTATTTCCATGAAAATACCAGCATAATTCAGCCAGAAAAAGTAAATGGTCGCAATATTCTCACATTGTGTTTTAAATACCTTATGCAATCAGGAAATGACCTTGCAGATTGATTTAGCTAACTGATTACATATAAAATACGCTTTAGAAAAATCTTTCTCATTCTACTGTGTCTTTCACTTCTGATTCCAACAGCTGTTTAAGTTATTTTCCTTCAAAAGAAAAGCATTTTACAAACAACTGATAGGACTAAATTATAATTTTAAGTAGAAGAAAAACAATAACAAGAACCATAACGTTTCTCTCTTTCAGGATGGAAAGCATCACACACACAAACTTCACACTCTTCTTACACTGCACTACGAGATAAGGACAGAGGTCACAGAAACTGAAAGTTGTCTCACCTCAGTGCAAAGGAGTGAAAAAGCAATAATCATACGATGAGCAAAATCAAAAGGTATGAAGAACAAGAGGAGATCCTATGGGCAGAGAAACATCAAGGCCAAGAATAAATCACTCTGTTGAGTCTGTACATAGTTAAATAACAGCAAACTAGTCCGTTAGACACTGAAGTGTGAAAAAGCACATCTAATAATGCAGGGCATATTGAGATGTGTAATGCTTTTTTTCCAGTTACACCTAACAAAAATTCCCATAAAACTACTGGCACATATCCTGAAACAAGGCATTGGTCAAGAGTCAGGAGATGGCAAGGACGTCGTCAGGAGACAGCATGGAACTGTCAGGTCATGTCACGCCAAGACAATCTGTCTCTATGACATTGTAGTGTGCTCCATGGATGGGTGAGAGGTACCCATGCCTTGTACTTTCATTGAGCAGGGCTTCTGACCCTGACTTTTATGATATGTTTTAAAGCAGGATGAAGGAAGATGGTGCAGGGAGAATATGTACAACAAGTGAAAAAAAAAACTGGCAAAACATCCATTGGTTATCAGAGGTTCACATGTAAAATGTGACAAAACAGATTCCACTGAGATTTTGTCTAGTGGCACAGAAGGAAACATAAATATCAGCACCACTTTAGCTTATCTGTGGAGCATTCACTTCTGTTTTAACAACAGTTCCTACCAGTGGCCCAGCTCAGGGTCCAGGAGGTCAGGGCAGGTCTCACAGTTGATGGATCACACGCTCTTTAATGTATACTGAGATTTTCCCAACCATGACTCTACTTGGACGTCTTTGGAGTCTTGGTGGACGTAGCTAAGAAAAAAAACAGGTGACAAGGACACAACCAGTAGGAGTTAGATAAAAAATAAGCTAGTGGATTGTCTCCTGGAAAGAATGCAGTGCCTTCAGCTCTGAAGCAGGTACACTTCCCAAAGTACCAGTATGTCCCTTTCCTTCTTCAGTATTTCCGTACTGCCATTACAACAGGCAAGGTTGAAACTGTGCCTGATTACTCTTCTCTTTGTAACAAGAAAAAAGGTAAGACTATGATTATTCTGGAATAGGTTGATCTCGTCACCTGTTCCAGATCCTGATAATAAAATATAATAGAGGTGATCAGTTCCAGCTTCGACCAAAAGGAAAATAGCTGTAAATGCTGGCCAAAGGAGCAGCTTTGGTTTTATTTCAGGAAGCTGAATGCTTCCAGACACCAGCAGGAAATGTTAAGCTACTTGTCTCATCAACATCACCAAGAATGAAAGGAAACAACACTGAATTATGACTATCACCTAAGGAATTCACAAATAACAGAAAATAATACAATCTTGTGGCTTGCAATCCCATTGCACTACATACGCATCAGAAATGTGCCCGACTAAAGTAGGACATAACTAAAGTACCACCAGTTAAAGAATCGAGGGAAAAAAAGAATTCTCCTGAATGATCTTTTTCAATTTTCTGGTGATTTTTAGGGCATGTCACAGGACAATGAAGATACTAGAATATCTGGTAAATGCTTACCTTTCCAATTCCTGGACTCACAAAGAAGAAAATGGGGAAAGGGGGGAAACCAACAAGGGGGGAAACAAGGAGAAAGAAAGGGAAAGGAGAAGGAGAAGAAAAAAGGAAAAAGAAAAAAGAAAAAAGAAATGGAAAAAGAAAAAAGAGAGAAAGAAAATGAGAAAGAAAGAAAAAAGAAAAAGGAAGAAAAAGAAAAAAAAAGTAAAGATCAAAGTTGGTTTGATTCTGTAGAATTGAAATAGATCAATTCATTCATTTTATATTTCTATAAACAGGAAAAAAACCCCTCAAACTGTATGTTTAGGAAAATCATTATAGTAGTCAGTGTGAAATATTTATGGAATTGGTTTTTGAATAATTGAAATTGCTGGCAACCATTCTAGTAGCACTTTAAGTAAAATGCACATTCAAATAATGCAAGGAAAAAGATCAAAAAGGTGATCATTTTCTTGCTATATTACAAAAGGCACCATTTTATTCTCTTTATTGCAGAAGCACTTGCAAATCACTGAGTATGAAACACAGTTGTATGAGGCTTTTTACAAGCATACACTGCAATATAATACGATATCACATGAATTTAATGGATGTTTATTAAAAACAGCACCAGCATTTAGTCCCTCTTATCCTTAGCTGAATGTTTTTTCTCCTAGATTATGCCACTGCTTAGAAAAGCTAAAAAAGTGCACAATGACAGTGCTTTGAAGGCACCTGCATGTTTGTTCACAAAAAGCCTTAAACGTGCAACTTGATAGAAAAAGAAAAAACAAAACAGTTTCACATTCCTGAAATTTCTTATCTAGATAACAGGGGATTGCTTCCCTTTATAACAGCATTTGGAAAAGAACGACTACTGCCGTCAAATTATCCCCTGCTCCCAGGCACTGTGCATCAATGATAAGAAGCTCTTTCAGTTTTACAAACACACAGCAGTTTACTTCCTTGGACAATCACTGCAACAAGTTCATGCACCTCCTAATTAAGCCATATTTTTGAAAGGAATTGGTGATACCCTCAATTGAAAAGAGTTACCAACAACATATTTGAAGCATTTCTTTTGTGGGTCAGAGGGATGGTAAAGATCAGTCAGTAGCAGAAGCTGTCTGGTAGGTTCTCACAGGGTTAGTGGGCATGGGGGGAGTGGGCTGATGGTTGATCTTAGTGGTCTCCTCCAACCAGAAGGGTTCTATGAGTCCATGGTTCTAATAACAGCAACAACGTGGCTGTTTCATTCCACCCAGGCTACCATGGTCTGTGCTGGTACATAGCAGTCCTGTATCTCTCTATGTCTAAGCTTCCTCTTACTGATTTGTTTCCTTCACTTGCACCATGGCTGGCTAACCTTTTGGCTTGCCTGGGCCACACTGAGTGAAGAAGAATCGTCTTGGGCCACGTCGGTCGCTCTAGAAGTAATGCCTCCTATTTATTTCCATGGAAACTGCAACAGCTACAATGAGCACAACACCAATGTTTGATAGAGCAAATTCTCTGCTACAAAACACTATTTTTTAAACACAGTCATACTGTAAGCTATGCATTTTTGCCAGAGGAAAGCAGAAATCCTTTAACTTAGCCTGGGCATGAGGAGCAATGGATGGTCAGTGGGGATGTTCACATGAAACCTCGTGAGGAGAGCCTGAAGCTGATCATCTACCAGGGGCTTGGCCATTTCTCCAAATAATAGAATGGCTTGGGTTGGAAGATACTTTAAAGATTATCCAGTTCCAACTCCCTGCCGTAGGCTTGGAGACCCCCACCAGCTCTGCTTGCCCTGGCCTTGGGCACCTCCAGCAGTGGGGCACCCAAAACTCTGGGCATCCTGTTCCAATTGGTGAGGCATGTTCATATTTACATCTACTCAGACTTAGGTCTACAGACCCTCATTTTCATGACATTGCGGAATGGTTTCTTAAGCCTACATCAATTTTATAGCGTCCATCATGTCCTCAGAGCTGTGTAATGTGTGAGTAAATTCTGCTTTTCCTGTCTTGAACAGAGCATCTACTGGTTTCACAGGGCTACAGATTTCACAGCAAGCTTGGTCTAAGCTTGCAGAAACAGCATACAAAGTAAAGAAGCTCTCCAAAGCACGCATTCCTGATGCAGCATTGCCCTGGGAGATGCTGTGCCAATGCATCCACACCTCCTGTCTGTGCCATCTTCAGGTTCCCTCTAAATGCAGATTTGCCCTTCACCTTTTGGTAGGAGCCATTCTAGCTGACGTTTCCCTGCTTTACCTCCACCCCTCCACATGATTTCCCACCAGCACAATGTTTGCAGCTCTTCATGTCGGTGCTGGCTTTGTCTGTTGTCACCCTGGTGCGCAGGGAAGTGACTGAACCCGCAAGCCCCCGGCCTCCCTGACATGCCTGGGCACAAAGAAAACAGGCGCTTTAAACAAATCAAATCCAGCCCCCTGCTGCCATCAGACAAGGGGACACAGGGTTCATCCATTCTCATCGCTGTGTTCGTGACACACAGGTAGGTCTCCTCTATTTTCTTTCAATCCCTTAGAAATTGAATACAAAGCAAAACACAGGCCCTCCACTGCGCGTACTATTCTGTTACAAATCGGATGGAGAAAAGTCTTCCCCTCCAGCTATGCTGGCTGCAAGGATGTCTAGAACAGAGAGAGAATGATTTTTGATGCTGACTTCTCTTCTTTTTTTTTGCATCAGGTAGCTGCAGTGCATACCCATGGCCCCAGTATTCTGGGGAACCAGCCTGCCTGAGATGGATGGAGTCTCCTCAGTGCTGGGCATCGAGTGCTTCTCCAGCTGATGTGAACCCTCTCTAACTTAAAGGAAGATAAATATTTCCAAGGGGAAAAATTAATGGCTCAGCTTGTGTTCCAAACGACAATGAAAAAAAACCCACAAAAAGAAGACTGCGTGTATGTTTTGATCACTGCAAATTTTTCATTTGCTGCAGATTAAATCAACATCTCCAAAAGCAGCTGTGGGCTACTGGCTGAAGCCAGCTGTTCCATGACACGTTTTCAGTTTCAGGAATTTGGAATTTTCTGGTTGGAATTACTGGGCTGAATAACAATGAATTTTCTGCGATCTCAGTGGGCATTACCAGGATTCGGGATCTCCAGATCACATTGGTAGCTGTCCAGGCCTTTACCTTTCTCATGCAGTTGCTAAAACTTAAAAATCAGAGCTTTCAGCAAACTGTATTCCCTTTCTCTTCCTAGGAAACTGGGAAGGAATCTTCAGCATGGATGAAAAAAAGAGATGCTCCAAAAAAAACCCAAAGGACTACAAGAACTGCAGCTGAGAGTTTCTGAGCTGTTTTCTGTTATTCTGCATACAGCTAAATGACTAAACTTGGCTTTGGAACTTAAACGAATCTTTCGAAAAGAAATTTCTAAGTTTGCACTTCTCCAAATTCAGTTTTAAATGATTCAGTCTTAAAATAACCGTGAAATCTAAGACTATCAACATTTAAGTGGCTCTCCTTGGAATAGCCAGGAGCTCTCCTCTGCAATGCTGCTATAAAAAGCTGCCAGGATTGTAAGAGCAACATAAAGCCAAGGTTCCTGGATGTTAAGTTTTGCAATATTTCCTCTAATAAAATATTGAAGGAAAAGATCTAAGTTGTCGAAAAGAGAGTTTCTCACAGGTTTTAATGGAAATAGATACTTGAGTTTAACATCATCACATAAGAACATGTGCTCTAAGGAACTGATAGGAAAACACCCATAATTGCTGCACTTGAATGGGACGATGCCAGATACATGGACAGACTGGGGGAGGAGGGGAGTGACTTTTCATGTGGGCAGACAGCGATAGGACAAGGGGAATGGCTTTAAGCTAAAAGAAACAAGATTTAGGTTAGATGCGATGAAGAAACTATTTCCTATGAAGGTGGTGAGGCCCTGGCACTGCTGCCAAAGGAAGCTCCAGGAGCCCGATCCCTTGCAGTACTCAAGGCATTTGTAACAGGCAAAGCTTAAGAGTCTCAACCATACAACAAATGTGCGACCATAATTATTTTCTGCTTTTCACCAGAATAACATAATTCCACCTGGCTTTGCTTTTTCCGTCTATGTATCTTTGAAATTGATCATCATCACTATGGGTGGGTTGTTGCATTACAGGTAACAGAATCACAAAGTGGCTAGAAACAGAGTGTCGGGGCTTGCTCATCACCCATCAGGCACCAACTGACTGTGCTACATACAGTCATACTTCCCTACGAGAGGTTCTACTATATTTATGGACTATGCAGTTATTGCCCATTGAAAAAATATCTTTCTCCATTGGTTATCTAACACTGCGGATAACGGCACCATCACAAAAACTCAGGACAGCAGATGATGGACTCCACGCTATTGAGAAGACAATGCCATCCTTGTGCCTCCCTGAGTTATGTATACACTTACCAGCTCGTATATATTTAGGTGGATATGCTCGGATGTAGAAGCCTGCACATAAATTCAGCTGCTACAGTCATCATCCGCACAGTGGCGGTAATTATTCAAAAGGCACGTAGGCCTGGAGCACTCAGGTATGCTTTGTGGTGCACTTCCTTCGCATGTAAAAGACACTCTTGCTGTTCAGTCTGGTGGCACCATATAAATCACCAGCCGACAAACGATACGTGCTGGAGAGGGGGCAATGCATCATCAGGAAGTTTCAGGTGTCTGCGGTCCCAGCAATTTATGGTGGATGACTTTGGAAAACACAGCTCTGCTGCTGGCAGTGTATTTCATGCTGTTGTGTCACCCCAGCAGCACGTATTGATGGTTCTCAGTTTACCAACATGAGAAAGGCTGTGCGAGCATTGGGAGCTGTGGCCAGCTCATGGCCCACAGCCCGTGTTCTGGGCTTGGGTTTGAAATGGACAGAGGCAGCCCTGATCCCAAGCATTCACCCCAAGAGCACCCTGTGTGCTTTGCTCTGTACTTGCTAAAGCTACAGGCTGCCCAGCAAGCCTTGTGATCCCAGCGTGGGCAGGGTTTGCCCCTCCATTCCCACTGGTTCTCACACACTTGAACTCACCGCCAGCCTCACCAGCCTGAACCCCAGGGCTCTTCTCCAGTCAATCCCCAGAGCCCAGCTGCTTGCTCACTTCTGTCAGTGGCTGCTAACAAATCATTGGAGCAACTCTACAAGACACCAGCGCATCCTCCATTCCACTGGTTTCCCAACCCTGTTTCACTCCACCTGTGTTCATTCAAGGGAGCACAGATTCAGATGAGCTCCAGCAGCCTGTGTCAGGTGGAGGAACAAACTGTCAGACCCAACAGGTCCCTTCTAGCTACGTGCATCCGAACAAGGAAACTCTTCTGCTTCTACCCCTGAGTCCGTCACAGCTTCTTTTTTGCTTATTCCTGTTGGTACCTTGCTCTCCAGCATTTGTCAACAAGATCCTAATCTATAATTCAATTAAACCACTTTGATTTTCTTTCTCAATGGACAGGCTGGTAAAAGACCGTGAGGTATCCAAGACTGGACTAAAATGTAAATTAGCTTAATCAAATCTTTCCTTTTAATTAGAATAATTGTTTCTCCTGCACTTGCTGAATTCATAAGGATTTTCAGCCTATGGGGGAGTAAATTAAATTTAAAGGTATGTAATTCACATTGTGTTTTTATTGGACTCTGAGTCATAACTTATTTGTAATCTTAATTAGAACTGCAGCTCCTCTAAACAAGCGAAACATGGCAAAAAGGTTTAACACATTGCAGGGCTGGCTGCAAACTGCGCTGCTCAGAAAGCAGAGCTGAGATTCAGGGCAGTACAGCCCAAAGAGAAGCCATCCTCCCCATCGTGTAATCCTAATGCACTGAGTCCTCCAAAACAGTGAGCCCTAGAAGTGGCAAAGAATGGAAGGAAAAGGGCTAGAGTAAACGCTCTAAGTGCTAGATCTTACAGGAGAGAGGATTTAACAATTTATTGGGTGTTCTATAAAATTAACGACGCGCTAAAAAAAAAGTTTTGCTTTTTGTTTTGGGCTCCCATTCCTTATGGTGCCACTGGAACGAAGAGACAAATGGGAGAAAAGAGGAAAGAAAGAAAAGGCAGAAGGAAAGGGGATAAAAACGCCAAGTAATAGAAAGCGTTAATATTCATGAAACGCTTTGCAATAACACGAAAACACAACTCTTACATTTCTTCTTCAACACAGTAAAGAAAACCGGTTTTGAAATTTTAATCTTCTGCGGTAACTCATTATGGGTGGTTTGTTTTCTTCCTAGCTCTTATCACACCCCAGAGAACATAACGCAGTTAGTAGCAAGAGTCAAGAATATTGAATCTCCCACCTGTCGAACCAAGTGCAGCTTTTGGGCAATTGCAACAATAAATCACCTGTATCACTTACTGAGCAATCGGGCCCTACCTCAGAATGGGCATCTTGCTGGGGAACAGGTGGCTGCAGAAGACAAGGTAGGAGCAGGAAAGCACGACAGACATTGCAGTGCATAAGGTCTGATCGGCAAAAAGAAAATAGAAGGAATATTTGGATTTGGTATCAAAAATTCAGATTTCAATACTGACGAATTCTTTGAGCAGGTATATGGTTTAAATTCATAATCTATATGTGTATATATACACACAGTCCACCCTCAACAAGATTCTGGTGAACTGCGTGTCACAAAGCAGGACCTCAAATAACAGAACCAGCACAGGTCAGAGAAGGGAACACATAGTCATGCACAGTGAGGAATGGAGCACTGCCAGCTCTGTTATGCCAGCACTGGGCACCTGAGGGGAAAATTGTCGGGCTCAGGTGAGGGAGGAGGAAGCTGAATCCAGGTCATCAATAGCATTGTGTGCCAGTGGGACTGCTGGATGCTGCCAGCATGAAATCGTCACTGCCCGTGACCTTTCAGTGACAGGGAAAATATTAAAGAAGAATGTGTTGTGATGCTTCAAGTCGAACACAAAGCATAGCAGAGACGTCTATTTTAGGACACAAATAAGATGAAGAATGTAAGGGAAAGGATCAGAAGAAGAAAATAGCTGTAAAAATAACACGTGCTGAGTTTCCGTGTTACAGAAGCACAATGGCTGAAGATCACAGTGAACACATCCACAAAGGGCTGTTGCGGAAATGTTGCTAAGCAGCATCACAGTCTGTATCCCTCAAGTGGCATTTGGAATCAGGATCATCTCTACAAATTGCAGGAGAGCTTCCTCCCTTCCCACCTTGCCAGTTCATTTTCATTCAGGGTGCTGGAGGCGGCAAACTTTACAGCTTCCTCCTAAAGCTGAGCCTTTGAGCAAAGCGTTCCCCAGACTCTTGTCAATGTGCTAAAGCACATCTAAAGCATCAGCAGAGGTGAGCACTGTGCTGGATGATGTGCAGTCTCTGACTGATGACCTGTTCACAGACAGCACATCCTCTGGTCAGTTTATCCCAGCTGGTACTCATTAAAGAGAGAGCTTGGGAAACAGCAAGTAGGAAAAAAAAAGACATAGTAATGCTACTGTATACTATATACAAGTTATTTTAATTTGGAACTGAATTTGCATGAGAAGGGTGTGAATACCTGAGAGACTGTAATATGCAGATGCTTATGGGAGTTTGGCAGAAGAGCTTTCAGGCAGAGCTGGAAATGAATGTTTTAATAGACTTAGAAACTAACGCACAAGACATACACGTCTGACCTGTGGGATTGGTGCACAGACACAAACAGACAGGGCAGTGTTTTTTAATCTGGTGGCAAAATCTTTGTAAGTTCCGCCGCAGTGAAACAGGTGACAAAGGAAAGGAATGACAACGTTCCAAACTGCAAGAAAATCAGGCTGAGAAGATTAACCAGGAGTCTGCAAGGCCGTCCTGCTGACAGGGCTTGCTGGCAGCTAATGGAACTGTAGTTACTCCATAGACCCAAAGAAGAGCCCTGGAAGAGCATTCCCATAGCACTAAAAACTGCTTTAGGCCCATGCAGAGCTGCCCCAGCATCAGACCATACTGAAGTCATTATCACAGAATGGTTTGAGTTGCCAGCGACCTCTAAAGGCCATTGAGTTCAAACTCCCACATTGAACAGAGACACCCACAGCTCCATCAGGTGCTCAGAACCTGTCCCCTGACCTTGGGTATCTACAGGGATGGGGCACCACCACCTCTCTGGGCAGCCTGTGCAGTGCCTCACCACCCTCAGTGTAAAAAACTTCTTTATCTCCAGTCTAAATCTCCCCTCTTTCAGTTAGAAATCATTTCCCCTTGTCCTATCATAGCAGCCCTAAAGAGCCTGTCCTCTTGTTCCTTATAGCACCCATTTAGATAACATATTTATATATAAAATATCTATATAGATATTATAACTTGGATTCTTTGGTCTTCACAGGATTGCACAGAAACTGTTTGTAACAATTCAATTCATTAAGTACCATAGCTTCACTATTGCAGGTTCTCTCACACCTGCAATGGGGCATCACCAGGTTCTGCGAGGGAAAGTGCAGCATAAAATACTAATATTTTATGTGTGTGTTTTATCTCTTCATGGGCATGAGGTCCATCTGCTCCAGGTGCTCTGAGGATAACTTGGAGACAATAAAATCCACATTCAAACACAACCAGTATGCAGGAGTGAGACTACAACTGATTCACTGCCAGCACACCAGAAAACCAAGTATTTCAAGTCCCTTTTCCTTTCTAAGAGATATATGCTATATTAGTACTTTATGGGACCACGGATGATTTCAGAGGGAGTGCAGGAATTACAGGGAAATCATCCAGACAGCAGGTTCCCCCTCCTTGCTTCTTCCAAAGAAACACACCCTGATAGGGAGGGACAAGCAAAGCAGATCAATGCTCTGCGGGCTGAATGAATGCTGCCAAGGCACACCGTGCATGCTAAAGCCTCACAGCCTCCTTGAAGGGTACCACCCCTGGGGCAGGTGCCTGTGCACTGATCACAGCATGGAGATCAGCAGATGCTCAGGAAGATGGCCTACGAGCCATCCCCACCCGCCCCAAGACATCCTCCCTGCTGCCAGCAATAAGCAGCTTAACTTCCTTCCAAACCAGCACTTTTTTTTTTAAACACGCTCCCAAGAACCTACCCCCTGCGAGCATGCCTAATCCCCTCTGAAAACATCTCTATTCTGGGCCACTTGCTTTGACGAGGAAGTTGCAACTTCATTATTTACCGCGCGTTTCCCCGTTCTCAGGATCCGCACATCAGAGCTTTTTGTGCTTATGGGGGAGAGAGTCTGGGCTTGGGACACAGTTTGCCTGTTACAAAGGTAGAAGTGCTTCTGCTCTTAAGTGCTCTTTCCTCATTCTGGCTATAAAATAAAAAAGGATTATGAGGATGTTGCACGGAATAGGATGTACGTGATTTGCGCGGCATATGGATGACAGGGAGGTGGGGAAGGGCTTCAGGCAGTCCCCAGTGCTTTGGCATAAGGCACCAGCCCACCCTCACTCACTGCCCGGGGTGCCAGAATTCAGGCAGC
Source organism: Numida meleagris (assembly GCF_002078875.1). Lineage (NCBI taxonomy): Eukaryota > Metazoa > Chordata > Aves > Galliformes > Numididae > Numida > Numida meleagris. Next base: position 58,197,339 of record NC_034414.1, on the reverse strand, counting down.
CATCGCTGATCCCCGGCCCAGAGGTCCTCCTGGGCAGCGAGCTGGAATAAGGCGATTATCACTCCCTGCTGCAGGGGCTCCGGGGTCAGCCGGAGAGGGAGGGAGCCTGGAAGGAGCGCAGCCCTGGGGTTATGGCTGCCAAAAGGCACTCTGCCATGCCACAGCCTCCAGCCGGACCTCGGCACCCAGCCACGTGCAGCCTTCACAAAGGAGAGCCCTCTTCCAGCAGCAGGGACACGTTTCAGCCGAGCGCTCGGCTCAAAAATCCGCACAAGGCTGCAACCTGAGTGCCCGCCCGTCAGTCTTCCGCTGCGGATTAAACCTCTATCTTTTAAATGAGCGATGCGTAAGGCACGGAGACAAAACAGCACTAACAGCACAACATTTCCTGGCACCGTCTGCTGCTTTTCATGACAAAAATCTAGGTCAAGCTTATTTTAAAAGTAGCTTGCCAAGCGAGAAGTATCAGACATAGAACATTGGCCTGAAAATAGCTAATATAAAATAGGCAGAAAAGTGTCAGATAAGCACGGGGTGCAAAAACATTGTTCCTTCTCTTAGCAATGCCACAGCAGCTTCCCAGCACATAAAAACTAGCTGTAATCACACATTTTCCTTCGCTTCTCTCTATCACACTGATGGCCAATTTATCCACAGCAGCGTATTTACTGGCCTGTTTACCAAATTGAAATTCTTCTCTAGAGCGGCTGCTACATTGCCTCAGAGCGCAATAGGATTTAATTGAAGCAGCATGAGAGAGCTGATGAATGGGATGCTTGCATCGGGGGGACCGGGGCTGGGGCAGAATTTCAATGGGGGAATTAAAAACCACACTACCCATTCTACGCAGGTAGCAGAGATGATTCAAGATCATCTCCCAGGCATGCAGATTAAGGCTACTTACTTCAAACTACCCACAGTTTCCAATCATGGGCCAAAGTCAGCAGAATTTAATTTGGTTTGGGAAGGTTATATGTGCTTACCTGTGACGCACACAGTGCATGCAAAGCGCATGCAAGAGATAGGTAATACTAAGACCTCATGAAAATTATTGAAGATGGGCAATGTAAGGATATTTCTCTTTCCTATTCCAGACATACAGGGTTCAGCACTGCAATTCTTTCCCTCAACTCCAAGGATATCCATGCCACAGCTCTGGACAGCAAGCTTTTTACTCTACATGCAACACGCTCCCCAGCACCTTGCTAACAAAGGGACACAACCACAGCCTTCAAGACCAATAAACAAACATCGTTTTTTACATCTTTCCTCTTCATCATTCTGACAAAATTGTCTTTGGTTTAAAGGAGCCGTGCAGTATTTCTGATGGCCAGCTGTGCGACCAAGTAACATGTAGCATAGGCACACGGTCCATTCAGAGCCCCTTTGTGGAGATGTACAGAAAAAAAAAAAAGGAGTACTCAGATGCTGCCTATCACAGACGCCCTCCTGCAGGCCCTGCTGTTTCATCAAGGACCAGGTTTCAGAGCAAACCAGGTGAGCTTGAAGGCATCCCTACTCAATGGGGTTTCTGTGAAGACCACATGAGGATTTAAACTAAGACAGGGGAGGTGTAGGTTAGATATTAGGAGGAAGTTTTTCACTCAGAGGGTGGTGACGCACTGGAACAGATTGCCCAAGGAGGTTGTGGATGCCCCGTCCCTGGAGGCATTCAACCCAGGCCATTCTATGATTCTATGAAGCCAGAGAGAAGCTGAGGCTGTACACAAGGCTATTTTATCCTCTGCCATGGAAATGGACAGCATATCATCACATTCTTTCAATTAATCCCTTCTTGAATTCACACTGCAATTTACAAATTGCCTAGTAACGCATCATGACAGCAAATATTACAATGAAATCCCAACAAGTGCGTCCTACTCGGCTTCCATTGCCTATAAAATTACCTACTACAGGAGAAGCCATTTGGATTTTTGAAGCCATTTTGGATTTTGCTGACATGGGATTTGCTTGGCAGACACCAGTCACACTCACCTCACTTTACACCCGCCTTCACATCTCTGACCACACCTTCCTGCAGGGCTCATCCTGAAGCCACACAGAGTGTGCTTCATTGGCCACCTAAGGAACAGGCACGGCACAAGCGGTTCAAATGCAAACTCCAACCTCTGTTTCTTCTTAGTGAAGCTCCTATATAGGAATCTATTCGTTAATCCTATGAAAACATGCACATGCATACAGAGCATGAGTCACTGCCGTCAGCTTCTTCATCACCATCCAGGCAACACTGGGAGAGGTTAGCTCTGTTAATCTAAGGATGCAGACAGGAACACATGAGCCTCATTGAAGCACTCCCTTCTCAGGGACCTTCCACCCTGGCCTGGTTTGAACACACACTGGCAATAATCTCCCTCCTGTCAGAAGCAAAGACAGGTCTTCATGAGTCCAATCTTTGCTTCTCTCTCACTGAAGAAGTAGTTATGATCAATATAGACAATTTTCTTACTCATTCCTAGCCTAGAAACTTAAAATTAAAAACCACTTGGGGCGTAGATCCAAAACCAGTTAGAGATGGGTTGAAACACAGAAACTAATGGCTAAGGAATCTGAATGTCTTGTCACTCCCTGCACCATAATAACTTTTATTACTGCTGAGGCATTTCGCTGTTTCTGTGAACAAAACTTCCTTTAAGGATGCACATTATTCTATCATTCTCATCTCAGAAGCCTGTTCAAGATGCACTTATTCTCATCAGACAAACTGCAATCCTACAGTACGCAACCATTGAGACTTGCTACATTTATCACTTCTCATCGTGGATTTTTCTATCTAAAACACACGGACATGTAGCACAATTATTTATTCTGGAGCATGTAGCAGAGAAAAAGCTGATCTATTTATCCAAATGTTATTACATACAATAGAAAATAAATATATATTTTCACAGCCGAAGCTTGGTTTCAGAGATGAAAACTGGCCATTTTATTTATTTTTTCTTCTCAGCAGTTACCAAAAATGTAAAATGACAAAACAATTTATAGCACAATAGGCCCATTATTATGCTTCTGTAATAACTCCTGGCAGCGGGTAGATCATGGAAAGCTGTGCTTTAGAGGAGGTTCTTTCTTATAATGGTGTCAGAACATCAGAAATTATTCTACATTTTGCCCACTGTGCTGCCTCAAAATACACTGAAAGTATCTGCGGATTGAATCAGAAGTCTCCCAAGCGAGCCAGAAAATGCTAATTAAAATTCAATAGTTTTTTCATTACCTTCACAAATGCAAATAATGTACTATAAACACTTGCAAATAAGCGTTATTGATCCTTCTGAGTCAAAGCAGCTTCAGTGCAAATGGGACTTTTTGGTTCCCTCCCTACAGCTTAGGGACTGATAGCCCCCAGCCCTGGCAGCCCGGAGATGCCCAAGTCAGGTGGCTTTCCATGCCTCAGAAACCTTGCCAGCCTGAGCACGTGCTTTTGCACAACATTTCAGCTGGCAATCTTCCTTCCGTTTTACTACTTGGATTTAGGAAGGGATGCACTCTGCTGTGCAGCATATGACAACAAGAGAGCTGAGCAGGAGCTGCATTCCTCACAAATTTAAGAACGTTCTGGTTTCTAACAGACTACAGGCACAGATTTTGAAGATATTCCAATAAATGGAAAGACAATTTCTCTTTTTCTTCTTGTTTCATGTAATGACAAGTCAGGGCAGTCAGTTGAAACAAGGTACGAAGAACAGTTGTTCTCATTTGCTAGCTTGTTTGTCTCCCAGTGGAAAATGAATAATAAAAATCAACCTATCTCCATGAATTACTGCAATTTCTATTACCCCATAGGAAGAAAACAGCCCACACTACTGACTACTGATGTAAGCATATTTTGCCAGTTTTGCCCAGTCCGCAGCTGAGGTTGGAAACTCTTTGTATTCACTCTTAAGCCACTCAACCTGGGAAGCTCTGGAGCAAATCTCACACCAGTGCATGGCTGTGAATACAGCAGTGCTTCCACCTACCATTAAGCATTGCACACTTTTAGGCTCAAAGGCTGACTCAAGAAAGGTGGAAGCTGACATGTACCAACAAGGACTGAGGGAGGCTGAGGAGAAAACAAAGGCAGTCCCTGGGCACACCTGGGAAAAAGTATGGGCTGTAGCACAAATGCAGGCTCACAGATAGCAGCTGCAGAACTAGAAGGTTCCTTGCATTTCAAAACATTTCACTCTTACCTGGTTTCTGATGTCCTTTCTGGTGGGGAAGCACAGGCAGGTACCCAAACTCGTGGTGCCATTGCAGCAGGGCTGCATCCCAAGCAGCACTATGTACTTCACGGAGCAGGCTGAGCTGCAAGGACAGGCAGACGAGGCTGTAGGTGCAGCTGAGCCACACACAGGGCTGACCACCTGCTTTGGGGCAGCAAATTTGATGGCAAACGACAGCAAGACCTCCTAGGAAAACTAAGGGAGAGGTAGAAAGGACCTGAAAGGAGTTATATAGGGTCATGTGCAGCCTGCAGCCACCTGGAAGGGAGTGCCAGCACCTGGAAAGGAGGGGATAACAAACAGGGCTTGGGGGAGATTGACCCTTTCGTTCTTTTCCATAGGATTAACTTCATTTAGGTGAACTTGTAGGGAGTGACCGTGGAGAACCACTGCTCACTGAGGTGGAGCTGTTGATGGGGCTGGGAGCTCTGTGTATGCCTTGCTGCAGCTGGAGTGGAGTGTAGAGGCACCTGTCTGTCCCAAAGGTGGTTTTAAACACGTGAAAGAAACACTGAGGCATGGAAAGATACCAAAGATGAGGGGAAGCCCAAATGTATCCTTTTCTAGCTGGAGGAGAATTCTCAGCAAGTCTGTGGCGGGGGGGAAGTCACAAAAGGAAATAAAATAGTTCTTTGAAACATCTGACAATTTAGATACAGTACAGAAAGAGGTCTAAATCAGGAAAACATTTATAGAAAACGCTTGACGTGCACTGCTGCCTTGAATTAATTTGCTTTAATTGCTTGGAGAATTTTAGATTCCTAGCAGACACACGAAGGATTTAACAGCACTGTGCCACACAGGAGATGTCAGTGAGTCTAAAATACAACGCTTCTGCTCTGTTTGATGGTTCGGATTAAGTTCTAGGCATCCAGAAAACCTTTTCTTTTTTAAATTAAAAAGCGTTCTGTCACTCTAAATCGCTTTTCTATGTGTTTTCATCTTGCAAACAGCAAGTGGATGTGAACAAGTCCAAGCCTATTTCTATTTCGTAGCAATTCCCACATGCACGAGGTTAGCAAGGGACCGTTCAGAAAACAAACAGACCTGCGGGGAAAAACTAGACAGCTTTGGGTGAGCAGGCAGAGCTTTCATTTGAGATGAAAACAGAGCTGGCACAAAGAGATCCAGCCATGAGGTGATGTGACTGCGGGTATCCTTATTTTCACTTGAGTCACGTCAAAAAAGAAGGAAAAAAAAAAGGATGACTCCACCAAACTTGTGGCGGATTGACACCATAACGGCAGCTCCTCCTGCTTGAGAAACAAAAGACAGATTGATGGATTTTAGACACGTTCACAGCTCAGTAACAGCCGAAACATTTTCAGAATCACGGATTTGGACAGGAAGGGCTCGGTTTCCCCTGGAAGCTCCTTGCAAGCTGATGGTTGCTCTGCCATAGCACGGGGAGATCTGCTACTTGCAGAGGAAGGCACTGCATGGGATGAATGCAGAAAGCTGCAGGATCCTAGGCTAACATCAGGGTTTGCTACGGCAAGTGTCTTACAGGATGAATGTCTGCTCCAGCCATCCTCAAAGGGAAGGAATAAACAGAAGTACAAAGGCAGCACTCAAGTAAAGCAAAAATGTATAATCCTTGACTGACCATCTGAAAAAGAAGAAGAAAGAAAGAAAAAAAAAAACAACCTGTTGCCTTCCAAAGATACTGCACTCAAAGCATACAGAGAGAAAATGAGACTTCTGCAAAGACACAATAGGAGATTTTCAGCTTGGTACTGAACAAGGGGTCAGAGCCCAAAGCTCTGCTCTGCCCTGCAGCACAGCTGTGTGCTGAGGCACTCAGGGATGCTCGGAGCCCAGCTGGGAAGCTGGGCTAGAAGTGAAGTCAATAACAAAGAGAAGCAATTCAAATGAGCAAGGCTTTGGGCTGTACGTGAGGGAAGCAGAACAAAGTGGCTCCAGGAGTGATGGATTGCTCGGAAAAGCGACTTCAAGGCTCCGTATGCACTTGTAATAAACTAGCACAGCAAGAAACAATAAACATAATGAGCAAAATCAAACAGGACTGAAATTAGGACTGCTTTGTTCCTCCATGCAACCTGCAAAATGCCACAAGCTGGAACTAAGGGTGCTCCATGCAGAGCACCCGACCAGGGGCTGAGCCATCTTCTCAGCGTATCTGAGCTGCGATGCATGGGAGCAGAGCCCTCGAGTTGCTGCCCCTCAGCACTGAGCCCAAAAAGCACCTGTGGCTTTGCAGGATTCTCATTTGCTCCTCATCGCCTCAGAGTCCTTTCTTCTTAGAAAAAAGGCTTTCTGCCTTTTTTCCCTCCTCTACAATCAAAGCACGTGCGGAGTATATTCCTCTCCCTTTCCTCTGCAGATTTATTGGACTGCATTTCTTCTTTATTTGAAAGTTCATTTTTCGTGGCAGGTGCAACGCATGCAAGCCAGCCCTGTCAGTTTGCAGCCAGAGGTTCAGGGGAAGGTGATGATGGGCTCTGCAGCCAGCCCCATGGGATGCTTGGCCTGCACTGGGGGCAAGAGAGCACCGCAGGGTCTCACCCCAGTGGCTACAGGATCATGGGCAAGGCTCTGCAAAGCCACAACTGAGCTAACCATGGGCCATGGTTGGTAAGAGTACACCCTTTTACCTCGGCAGTGTCCAACATCAAATTCTGGTGGGTTCCTTGCATGAAGTCACTCCACTGGTTCCAGAAGTAGCCGGAGCATGGGGACAGGAAATGGAGCTGTAATGTAAACGCAGAGGTTGGTTGAAAACCAGCCTGTCTAGCATGTGATTTAGAGAAAATGAGACTGGATTTGCGGCTTAAAGGAAGAAAAAAGAAATGTGTGAGTTTGCTTGTCCTGGTCCATAGAAACAACTTGGAGCCTCTCTGCATATAAACCTGCGTAGCTGAATATACTTCAGCTACATGGGATATGTTTGTGCCCTGTTTTTGTCCCAGCACAAGGAACCTCAGCCAAGCCAGGAGCTCACGCCTTGTTTGGCTCCTCAAGTGCAGAGCAACAACCAGCAGCTCTCTGCTGCAGCTGCCAAGGTTAGAAATGGGTTTTGTTTGCACAGAAACCCTCCAACCCTCCCTTGCAGACACTCAAGCCCATCACTTGCTGGGAGATGTACCACAGGTGCAGGGTTAGAATCCAGAGGAATTCCTGCTGCTCACCCTGCTCAATTTGCTGGAAATAAGGAATAATTAGTTTTGTACTGGGAATGTAATGAAATTAACAGGAATGTACTTGTATTTGTTTCTGTCCTTTCCCTTCCCATTCAAGAAACTGCACTGTCACATAAACACATGCTCGCAAAACACTAGGGCTATAGGAAACAACGCACTGGTCCAGAGCAGAAGTTCATGTAGTGCCACCTCCCATTTCAGACAGAGGCCAAAAGGGAAACCTAAGGAAGAGAGCAACAGCAGCCATTCTCCAGATCACCCACCCCGCTTCTAGCAGCTCCCTGAGAGGCAAGGACTTCCTCCTTTCTGCGCCTTTGTCCAGTTTCCCTTTCCAAACTGGCAGTGAATTTGAGCTGTGGCAAATGAAGCATGATCCATGAATCCTCGTGTGGTGCTGTGTTTCCAGGGGGTACGCCCAAAGGTCGGGGATCTGCACCCTTGGGATTACCCTGTGCTGCTCCAACGATGTCCTGCGCTGCACAGAATTATGTCAGATGAGAGTGAGGAGCGGCAGCGAGCAGCTCTGCAGATGTAACCTCCTGAAATTCTACTGCTGAGTGTAAAATGGAATGAATTCGTACTTACAAAGCCAAACAAAAAACGGGTTCATCTGTAGAACGTTTTTCCTACTTATTGGATGAAATGCAGATTCCAGAAACCAGAGGTAAAACTGCAGAGAGCAGGTTGGTCAGAATTTGACCTGTAACCGTTTATTAGATTATTTTTAACCTCTATTTTCCACACTAACTTCAATGAGCAATTGGATTCTGGCTTCTCTGCCACATTTTCTTTCCCCGTGTCTCAGTGATTCGTATTAAGATAGGAAATAGCGTGGGCAAAAGCAAAGCAAACTTAACAGAATGTTGGCATTTTCAAGCTGAATGTCCCAATACTGTCTACCAAGATGTTCTCTGTGTCTTGGTTTAGAGCAGGCTGACTCAGTTAACTGTAATTGCAGCTCACTGCATACATTTATGGAGGTCACCTGGATGGAAACAGCATGCTGTGGCTGCAGGGCTGCCGGGGTGCACAGGCTCAGTGTCATAGCAGAGCATCTGAAAGGAGTTCATCTTGACAGGTGTTGATTTAGTAGATCAAATGCGCAGCTTGGCCTCTTCAGCACTGAACATTCTTGTTTTGGAGCTCCCTATACATTTTTTCAAAGTACAACAGTGCATTCAAAGGAAGAAGTATACAGTGATGGAAATGGAACTGTGTGTGTTCATACAGCCAACATTAAAACCTTGGATTTTGCTCCTTTCCCCCAACATTGGACTGTGGTCTGACGCAGCCTCCCAGGCTTAATGAGGGTCAGGAAGAACAGCACAAGCCCCTTGTCTGTGCTCTTCAAAGGTGTAACAGGGCAAAAGTTGTTTGGGTTTTGTTGGGCCTCCTATGTTGGCACGGAAAAGTGTTTTTTTTTTCCCTGCAGGAAATCTGTTAACTAGCATAAAAAGAAATCATTATAATGAGCTTTTCTTTAGACCTTGTTCTGATTGTTTAAGACTGAGGAATTTTCCCTTGCACATTATTTGCCTTTACTCCCATGCAGCTAATACGCTACTTAACAAAGCTGATACATAAACTACTTTGAATGGCTTTTCAGCTGTTAACACTGAGAACAACTTAATTAGGCATGGTGAATTCAAACGACCTTGTGGATCTTGTAATGCCTTCTGGAAGGCTATTGCCATCCTGCAGCAGCCACGTGTTCTCAATGCTCCTTTTTCTTTCACCTTTAATAGCCATGAATATAATTTAATATAGAGTAGCTATGTAATAATCTAAGTGTAGGCTGTGACTTGTTCAGTGCAGTGAGGTGATTATGCCTCGGACTGCAAGACTTTTTAATGTAAATTTATGATTTAATTAAGAGATGTGGAAGGAAGAGAGAAAAAAAAAACAGCAAAATGGCACAACAAGATATGCACACCCACCCCTCCAAGTAACGTGTGCATGTCCTGGCACAGACATGCCTTAGCAGTCTGTGGTCCAGCAACCAAAACTAGCACTGAAGACCTGAAAAACCACATTCTGGGAGAACAAAAGAGGCTGAGGGACGTGTGGTCTCACAGGGAGAAAGCTCCCAGCATACCTGGGACACTCACACCACAGTGACGTGCCTTGGGACTGAGGTTTTCAAGATGGGTCATCTCTGGCCATAGGGTGGCTAAAGGAAGAAAGATTTCCTGACATTATCTCAGAGATCACAAATGGGGAAGTCATTTCTGATTTTGTTAGATTTCTATACAGTGAGTTTAACTACGGGGAGATTTAATTGCATAATGGCAATCAATGTGGATGAGTGGTCTTTAATCTCCGATCAACTCCGCTTTTGGGAAGGAGAGAATTCTTTCCGATCCCTTGGGATCATTTCCCAGGTCCCTGCATATGGCTCTTCCACCAGCAATCGTGCTTATCTCTGTGTGTATCCTGCAACATCTCTCTTGCTAACCATGGTGTTCAGCCTAACTTGGTGCTCTGCATCAGGAAATAATGCATTTCTACATGACCCGACCACTGTTCCTTTCTAAAAGAACTCCACAGCCCTTGCCTTGACTGGACTGCTTCACTGTGACTCTTGGACCATTTCATTGGTTCAAAATTTTCATTCTGACTTAAAGTGTTTGTGGTCCTTCACAGCTGCCATCCACACATGGGATAGGTGAGCCCTTAAGTACTGAATAGAACTGAACCTGGGACTAACTCCTGGGGCAATTCCTTTGAAATGTCCTCTGAGCTTGACAGCAAGACACTGATAAATACTCTGACCAGCTCTGTGCTTACCATACAGCAGTTTCCTCTAACCCTCCTTTTTTACTTTCTGAAAACGCTGTGTAAAGGCAGCATCACAGACACCTCACAAACCATGTCTCAGTCCCAGAGCAAAAACATACCTTGGATGTCTGCTTTCACGTATTGTAAGACTACCAGTTGAAAATGGGACATGGAACAAACCGGAAGCCTGAAAGGATACAATTTCATCAAACGTTATTTCTTTTTCTATACGACAATTACCTTTATTGCTGTTCTGCATCCTCGGCCAGGCAGCTGTTTTTCTCCCTTACTCCCCCAGCAGGGAAATCACTGTCCTGTCCTTTGGCATCTGTGGGGAAGGCACCAGGGGTTCTCACCCGGAGCCCTCCCCAGGACCCTGCAATGCTGACTGCGGGTCGTGGGCACCAGCACACAGGGGATGTTGGAGTGTCACTGCTGTTCTCTCAGTTACATCTGTCGGGAAGAAAGATGAACACATGTGAGTGCCTGCCTTACATAGCTGCTTAAAGCACTTTCCTCTCCATGTATCCAACATGCCAATTCCTGCTCCAGAAGCTGGTACGACTCATTTGAATTCACTTTTTTCTGCAGCGTACTTCCTACCCATAGAATGCCTGCAGAAATGATGACTAAGCTACGGATACAGCAGATGTCATTGAAGCTAAAAAATCAAGAAAAAAAGAAAAAGTCGTTTGAAATCCCTGGCTGATGTGCATTTTGACAGGACAAGATCTGAAATGCTGGATGCTAGTGTGTAAAATAGCTCCAGAATATAAATCATGACAAAGCAATTAGTTGTGTTTCTAGTATGAAATGCAGTTTGCGGCATATTGAAATTCCGACAAGCTCCATCTGCTTAAGCTATGCTTACTTATAATCTAATTACACAAGGTATCCATGCCCGAGTCATTAACAGCATTATGAATAATGTGATTCATTAGCAGCGGCCTACATGTGCTGTTTGTTTCTTTTTGTCCCTGAGATATATATCAGTTACTTACAAAGATTTATATTTTGACAGTCTCCATCTGGGTTATTCTAATACAATTTTCCAGGACATATTTGTTCTATTTCAGTGAGTAAGGCATGCTGCAATCTTTCTCTGAGGTACAGGAACAGCTTTATAAGTGCTTAGACAGATGTGTAGTTCCACTGTGATAGCAGAGTTGCATTTTCTCCAAATAAAAGGGCCTTTTTACAACCACAAGCAATATTCTGCTGTGTTCTTGTTCGTAGGGTTTCAGTCAATATTCTGACTTTTTTTTCCCCTGAGTTGGGATGGTAGCTTTGCAGATAGGCAGCAATAGAACTGAGTAAATAAACTGCTTTTTTTTTTTTTTTTTTTAAATCGGCAGTATTGGAAAATAGAAAAAAAAAATCCTTAAAAGAATTTAAAGCAAAACATTTGGACAAAACCCATAAACAAATTCAATGTTTTCAAGAAAAAAATGTACGTAGTTTAAAGCATTTCCATTCCTGGTAGCATTCTGGTTGCATGGTAGGCGTTTCTTTTTGGAGTTACCTCTTCAAATAATGTAAAAGCAATCACATTGAGACTTCAAGGGTTTTTGTAGGAGTAGGGCAGCACTTAACTGAATATTGGTGTGGGACAACTGCTCATTAAAATCCAGTTATGATGCTGCGGTCTGTTCTCATACAGATGTAACTTACAACATTCAGAATTTTGTATATGCCAAACTTCATCCAAGAAGATGGTTTTACTCCTTGGTAATAAGGAAACAGATATTTCCCAGCAAGCATCACTACAGGTATTTGCACCTTGTTCTGCTCTTACCAAACCATTAATGTTGGGTGCACTCAAGGGCAGGATGCTGTGGTGAAGCGGTGGTCTGAACTGATTCAGCCAAGGAGAGTTTTACATACATAATCAGATTCCCTCCTCTACTGCTATTTAGAAACCAGATAATGAGCAAAGAATGCATTTTCTAGTGTTATGACTGAATCATCGTACACAGAGTACAACCCACACCAGGCAGAAATGGGCACTGGTGTTCCCTTCCACCTCTCTTCATGATACTGTGAATGCAGAATATATACTTTACTCATATATGCGGTACACATCGAACAAACTGTTGCAACCCAGAATTCTATTCTTTTGAAAGCCAATGCTGTGAGATGCAGAAGAGCCCCCATGACATCAACTAGCTGGTGGCACAGAAAGGAACAAGTTGCACAAAGACTGGGTTTTTGGTCTAGCCCTCTAGTTCAGGGTGGAAAGAAAACTAAAAGTATTACTTGACAAAGAAGGTGCCAGAGTTGAAGATGGAGAATTCTGTCTTTCATGTAGAACCCATTTCTGTTCCTGCAGCTGATGAAGAGGAGGACCCTTAGGGTATCTTGAATTCAGCTTTTGCCTGATTAGATGTAGCATATTTTGCTCATCACAAGGAAAATTTTTCAAGAATGGTGGTCCAAAGAGATAAAATAGCTGGCAGCTGATACTCTTAAAGTCTTTGCTACAAACATGCTCCATACTCTTCACACAGTCTCAAGCCACTTTATGTGAGGACAGAAGAACACATGAACAGTCCCATAAATAAGCCCCTGAAGTTCCCTGTTTTGAGAAGAGCTATTAGAATTGCAAAAGCAGGGTGGATCTCTCAGATCCTCATCAGTCTACAGTCTCAAGCAATTTCATGCCTATTAATCTCTGGATGTGCTTATTAACTTCCAGGGGAGGTCCCAGGCTGTAGCGGAGTCCATCTGGGATCACTGCAAGAGGTGATGCTGCTGCTCAATGACTTCAGATGGAAATTTTTTCTTTTCTAGAAAATCCTACACACTAGAATTGTTGTGGAGTTAAGGAGTAACAAATTAGGTCTGAATTGTCACAAATCATCTATTTAATATGTAAATGCAGCACTGTTTCTCAATAACATTTAGACAGTTTTATGGTTAGTGCTTGAAATAGGAGGGCCCTATGAGGGAAAAAGAGCAAGTACCTGAGCTCTCTGGGAGCTCACCTGATGGACAGCAGTGATTTGAACCCACAACTCTCAATTACTCTAAGTCAAGTGTGTTGGCTGATCAGATGGTTTTGGTACATTCACCTAATGAACACAACATCTGCACAGATATTCTTCCAAGAACATTTCATACGTACGTGCTTTGAGAAGCAAAACAGAGAATGCAATAAATATGGTAACTAGCAGGTGATGAGGAATCCGATGAAAATAAATTCAATGCAACTATGAAGACTAAATGAATGTCTTACTACATATATAAATCTTCTGCTCTTTATTAAGTCCTGAAAAGATTTATTAAATTTTGTATGGCTTAAGAAATACAAAAGAACTGTAATAAAAAAAGAGAGGGGGGATTGCATATAATTCACATTTTAATAATGGTCAACTGGGTTGATTATATCTTTTCTGATATGACGGATATTACAGAATATTATACAAACTAATATTTGTGGAAAATTTATGCAACTCATAGATGTTCAGGTTATTCAACCTTCGGTTATAAAAGTAAATCATTTCATAGCTTTAAATATCTTAGGCATCGAGGTTTCTACTTAAAAGCATATGATTTCAGCATTATTTTTATCAGAATCTCTTGCTTTATGTGGAACATAAATTTCATTTATATGAACGAACCGTTATGAGCAGGGTAAAGTTTTTATTTCTTCCCATACAGTATAAGCATAACTCTGCCATTTTTTATCCCAGAGTGTTAACTCAAGGTTGGGACCAGTTGTGAACAATTGGCATCTGATAAGAGATACGTGCTACAAGGGCTTCTGCCTAAGCAAGAGAAGGTGAGGTTGACTGCATGGCCCCCTGAGACAGGCTGAAGCAGTACACAGAATGCCATGATTGCCTCTTCCAAGACACTAGGGCCACATAAAATAAGCCTGAACAGCAAAAGAAGAGAACAGGAAGGAAAAATGGCTACCTAAGAATAGCTCACCCAGTTGGATGAGAGCATTTAGCAATCTGATTGTGGCATTTCCTAATTGTTTTATCAAGGGGAAAAAAAAATAAGAGCCAGATTCTGCCTTCAGATGTGAGAAAAGTGGGCACATTGCTTCAGCTGGTCCCTTCTAGTCTCTCATATCTGCAGTGTTAGCCAGGAGGTTTGAGGAAACTCAACAGAGATTGCAGAGAGAGAGCAGGTTACTGTGCATATTTTTCTTTGCTGGAGACCAGGACCACACTTACCACCCAACACGCCAGGCTGACTGCTATATGGTAACACTCATGTCACGAAAACACGTTGACAATTTCAAACCTTAATTTACATCACAAACAGTTTGGGATAAAAATTATGCTGTAAAAAGTTTTCAGTATCAAGAAAATTTACAGGATGAGCGTGAGACCTCTAGACAAGCAAGGCGAAATCAACTGATTTATTGAAAGAAAGATGATGAAGTAGCTGGAAAGTGAAGTAACAGTGTTTGGAATAACGTTTCCATTGAAAATACAACGCAAAATTTCTTTATCCAAGGACACCTGACAAGGGAGCTTAGACTGAAGACTCTGAGGAATCTATGAAAAAGGCTTAAATTCAAGAGCAGCAAAGCCACAGGAGGAAGAATGTTGAGGGTTCTGAAAGAAATAAATTATAACATAAAGGGGATAATTGGAAATCTTTGCACTGGTGAAGTATGATACACAAGAGGACTAAAATGCTAAGTTCTTTAAAGAAATAACATAAAATATGTTACAGATATTAGCGTATTACACTAATATCACTGAACGAATATTGCAGAATTATCTCTGTCCAGCACAGATAACTCTACATACTCTGGTTGTTTCAACATTTGAGAAAATTTATAGAGTTACAGAATCTGTTGAGTTGGAAAGGGTGCCAGGACCCAAGTGCAAGGCCTTGCATTTGTATTTGTTGAACGTCATGAGGTTCTTCTGGGACCACTGCTTGTGCCTGTCTAGATCTCTCTGGATGGCATCCTGTTTTTTCCCTGTAAGACCTGAATGTCATTTATGTTCCTTTCCTTCTCAGAAAAAATGTGAGAAACACAAAATCCCAAAGTAGCTGATTACTTCTCTGCAATATTGATGGATTTTTCCAAATAAGATTTCTAGTATATTTCTGAGTATAATTGAATATATGTTTGGCAACTTGAGTAACTAAACAATAAAATGCATCATGTAATATCTGCGTAAGTGTTTAACAGCACTTGTAATACATATCACATATGAAGAAACTGAAGAGTTGATTTCATCACCTCTTGAATAATTTCTTCTTTTTTTGTAATAAAAAGAGATTTTGAAGATGAGTGTCCAGAAAACATGTAACACACACACACACAGAGTATAACTATAATAACAATATAATGAGGACAACTTCTCTGTACAGATGCAAGATTTGGTACCACTCCAGAGGGAACAAACTGAGTTAATGTAATCAACGTGTGAAGCATTTGAAGATATGGACTTATTTTCCCTGAATTTACCAGGAAAGATGATAGTTGCAGAAGATTGTGCAGTCACAATGGAGATAGGGATGAAGTCCCATTGGCTACTTGGCTGGGTTGACTAATTCAGGAAGGAAAGAACAAACCCTGTATGAATAGCTACTAAAGCTTGTGGGAGTAGCCAAAAAAAAATGCTTGTGAGTAAATGGTTTGGCTTACTGCAAAATCTTCTGGGGCATTTATGGAATAAAAAGGACGGCAGTGATGTCAGGAGCCTGATGGACAGTTTGCACTGGTACTGACAAAAAGCCTGGAGCTGGCTGGTTTGCAGCCTCCTTGGCTCCAGCCAAGGCAGTGGGCAGGCACAGGTCCTGTGTCCACCCTGGCCACCCATCCAGAACACATGCTGGTGCTGCTTTGAATTTCTTGCTGTGATAGAATGGACCGTGCTTACTCTGAGTTTAGTAAACTCATGAACCGCTATAAGTAGCAGAACTAATAATGATGGAAGAGTTTGTGTGATACCTGTGCTGTTATTATTAATGCCAACTGCTAATGAAATGCAGAGAAGACATAACACCGTTGTACTGTTAGTGCTTGTGATCCCATATGAGCCTCAGAAGCAGCTTTTGCTTCATTGTTCTTCTATGCTTTGGCATAATTTACTTTTACAGTTGTCAATATTAATGTTTTTCTGGCCTCTACCTTCCTCCACGGGCATTATCTGAGGTTTGCCATGACAGCCAAATGTATTAGCTACATGGATTATCCTGCCTTCTTGATTAAAATCTGATGATTGAAAGTCTTTAGCCTGATAGATCTGGACAGTGTGGTTATTCTCTCCCTTCCCTATGGAAGGAAGGGAAGCTTGATAAATGCACAACAGCTTTCCATGCCTTGTCTGACATCTGAATACCAGCCAGCTCCTGGGGCTCAGCCACTGCTAAGCTCTGGCTGCTGCTGCAGAAATGCTTCCCGATGGTCCCGGCATTGCACCATGCTGACACGCACTCACTGCCAGTGGTTGGCTACCCAGAAGGACCAGGACAGCTGGTTTTAACAATTTGTTCAGCAAAACAAAATAAAATAAATCAATCATCGTTTTCCACTGGATGGACAGAACGCCAGCAATAGCATCATAGGACACCAAACCGTTTGTTCCCCTGGTGGAAGGGAAAGACTTGTCTAGAAATCATAGAATCACAGAATCATTCAGGTTGGAAAAGACTACTAAGATCCCCAAGCCCAATCCCAGCCCTTCCCTATGCCCACTGCCCATGTCCCTCAGTGCCACATCCCCACAGTTCTGGAACACCCCCAGGGACAGTGACCCCCCCACTCCCTGGGCAGCCTATGCCAGTGCATCACCACTCTTTCTGAGAAGAAATGTTTCCTAATATTCAACCTGTACCTCCCCTGGGAAACCAAGCTTCATTCAAGCACTTTGGGAACGATCCCTGTCCTGGATGCTGAAAACTGGAATAACATCTCAGAAGCAGGTCTGGTCCACTCCAGGAGCAATGCTCATCACAGCCCATAGAGATATGGCAGCTTCACTACGTGGTCAGCCACCAATGGAGGTTCATTATATCCTGTGAGCAGACAGCATAGAAATCTGGTCATAATGAAACTCTTTTACTAAGATGAGAAGCTATTTTAGCCTCAGGCTTCTACTCGGCTTCTTCTTAGTTCATAAAAAAAATATAATAAAACTCATCAGTACTAAGTATTTAAAAATAAAATGTGGAAAGAAAAATATTTTTTCTCATTGTCATTTTCAGGTTTATATTTTTCTTCACAAGTTTTTGGAAACTGATGCTGTTTAAATGTTATTCTCGGAATGAAAATTCATCCTTTAAAATGAAGCTCTGATGAGCAGCTATTTTTCTCCGAGGCAGGCAGCAGCCTCATGAAGATTCATCCTGGCCTGGTGCATGGAAACAGTGCAGGACCCAGGTGGAGTTTTCCAACTGTAATGCTGAGAATTTTCTCATTTTTTATCTGTAAGACCTTTTTTTTCTATTCTTATTCCTGCTGATTGCAAAGAAGGCATTAAAAATCTTTGCAATCAGCATTCTTTTCTCCTTATTAATTCATTAGTGCCACAACCCGTATTTGTGATCTCAAAATTGCTCCTGTGGTGACAAATGAGTAACGTCACAAAAAGTGGATTGTAACATTACTGCATGGGCAGGGCAGGAACATGGGCTGAGCACAAATAGAATGACTTCTGCTTACCCACAAATATCCTAATAAATAGTAATGAAGGCAAAAAAAATGTAGGCAGCTCAAGGTGTCTTGCATAATGTATTATTTTTACTCTTCCGAATGTGGCAATGCTTTCTTTTCATGAGAGGAAAAAGGTGCTATGCAACATGAGCCTTAATTCTGATGCAAAAATATTACTGAGAGGCAGCAAAATGCAAAGGTTTCCATCTTGGCCTGTATCCTGTGCATCTTATTTGTGGATACACAACCCATGGCCATTATCTTCTGGGGTGGTGAACCTCAGGAGGTCACTACTTAGCAGACAACACATGCTGGACCCATACAGGCAGAAGCAGGGCAACTTGCCACTCTGCTTTGTACTCTGTATCCCATAGCATTAAAGTACAATTGTGTTCCTCCTACATTGCTCCTCTGGACACCCCTAAACACAAATGGATCACAGTCCTCTCAAGCAGTTCCAAGATCTGCCATGGGGGACCTCTCTGCATTGCAGATTAAAGTTCTTCTACACCACCGAAATGGAAACCACAAGGTGAGATGAAGCTAATTAAGAGACATTGATTTGCTCTAAAAATCCTGCGGATGAAAATTGTAAAATTTTAAATGAAAATTGATTTTATGTGGGTTTTTTTCATTGTCAAGAGAAAGCAGTAAAAGAAGAGGGTTTTTAAATAGCTTTATGAGTGCATAGGCTAAGGAACTTTTTTAGAAAAAAAAAATCTTTCTGTTCAGGAGTGTAGCAAAAGCAGCACATGCAATTTTTTTAGAATAAGCACTTCTTCAGCACTGTAGTTCTCCCAGTTCCCATTGTTCAAAACTCACTTCTCCCAAATCTGCAGGATGTTAAAGTGGCCATTATACACATACTTGTGTTCCACTAAAAAAAAAAAATCTGAAATCAGTATATTCCTGGATGGTATGACTTGAATATTACAAGCTACTTTTGCAATAACTTTCCCAGCTGCCAGGAGGATTTGCTCCCAACCACATGGTCTGAACAGGAACACTTCCTTCCTAAGTAAAGACGGGGACCAAATCCTTTGCTATTAATGTTCATACTTGTTCAAGGATTCAGCTCAGTTCCCTTGATCTCCAAAAGGGCTGTTAGAAACACAGCTCTCTGGCCAAAGGGTGGTACTCTGCAGAGGTTTTGTACAAAGAAGTGTGACTAAGTGGGCACAGAAAAATGAGCGTCGAGGGCCAAGGCATCTCCTGCAGATGACACTTCTTAAGTAGGAGCCAGCAAAGGAAAGCCATATATATCTGCCTGAAGAACTGTATGATGCTAATTCATTGGTACTGAGGAAAGATGGTGATGAGTTACGCTTGGCAGAAAAAAGTAACCTAGAGTGTTTTGCATGGAGAAATCACTTGTGGGTTGTTTTCACTGCTGTTTCTTCTAACTGTCCTCACATTTTGATTTTCCCCCCCGTGTATTAATATCGTATTCCAGCAATTAATTTTGAAGCACTCACTTTGTATCCTTGAGAAATCAGCAGCTATTGATCTGCAAACTGATGATGCTGATATCCTACCTTGCAGTTTTCACTTTCCCCCAGCTGTTTGTAACCAGCTGGTATCCATGCCTTGGCATTGGGTCTTCTGATGCTGCTCCACCAAAGCTGGCAAAGGCACCAGCTGGGGAGACCCTGGAGGTGCTGAGAGATTTCAATAATGCCAAAGTAACAGCAATGGACCAGGACAGTATTTGGACACAGTTATATCCCCAGTCTTCAGCATCAAACCCTTGCAACGTATTAAGTGCTTGATTATCTTATACAATATTCCTTTCTAATCAGACAGAAATGACTTTCAAAAATCCTATTTATTTCTATTCCTTCACTTAACATTTCAGATTATTCACTAGAAATTGCCAGGCACTTTTCTTTCTGTGGTGGAAATCCCAGTATCCCTCCTGTGGAGCAGTGGCCCTGATGCAAATATGCATCAACTTTCATGAAAGGAACAGCACTTCTAAAATGTCACACTGGTAGAATTTTCCTCAATATATTCTCTTGTAGAAAGTGTTTTTTGTTTACGAAGCATCAGATAAAGTGTGTGAATCCCAAATTCAATGAGTTCTGCATACTGAAGTTCTACAAACAGGAACTGAACCCAATGTCTCAAAGATTCTTGTCATGCCTAGGAGAGCCCAAAGGGACCACCTCTGCAGGCACCTAACAGTGCAACGCTAGCCACACACTGTTCACATATTGGAGGACATGGTCAGGCTGCGCCAAATTCCTCTGAAGGAATCCTGAGAAGGAAATACTGGCCCAGCTTCAGAGAGCAGAATTATACTCATGAAGACCATGAAAAAACTGCAGTATGATGGTTCTTCACCATCAGTCTCTCTGCAAACTCCGCTGCCCACAACACACACATCTGTAGCACACTGAGGTGGTCCGTGACTCGTGTTTGATACCTTTATCCCTTCTCCACTGCTGTCAGTCAGCTGGTGTAGAATTTCATGGTGGCCAGTTCATGACCTGTTAGGTAGTAATTTTTCCTCCGAAGCCGTGTTGCCCTCATGAGTCGTGCTTCAGGACACCAGGCCTGACTTCAGGCTCCTTCCCCCTCCCCAAGCCCTAGGACAAATACAATCTTTCTTATCCCATGATACCATTATGCCAGTAATATTATCACACGCTACATTTGTGCTTTAGATCAGAAGAGGAAGAGCTCCTGCTAGGCTTTGTCCCACTGTAGATCCCTCACTCATTCAGCATGTGGGAGAGGACTGGCTCTGTCTAAAATAGCAAAGGCATATTTTAAGAATAAGACTGCTGATTTGTCCAGGATATTGCCAGCGACCTTCTTCTCTCTTGACAAAAACCCATCACATGTGGTCTCCTCTATAGTTCATTGTGTAGTTTTGCTTGACTTTTCCACTCTCGTCCTGTGCTATTTCCCAAGGACAAGTCATGCATTCTGTTTCCAGGACCTCCCACACTCGAGGAGCAGCTCTGCCCTCCCTCCATGCTGCAGTAATTGCTGCCTCCCCTGAAGGAGGGGTCTCACATTAATTTCTCTGAGGAGAATGCCAGTAATTTTTTTAGGCAATTTTATTTCCTCGGTAATTTTCAGTTCATCAGCTCAGTGTTGTGCCTTGACCTAGCTGAAAGCCCTCATTAGTCTGCCTTGCTCCTCTTCTCTCCCTCATCTTGGGACAAGATGGCTGGCATTGTCTTTGTAAACGACAGGCCTGGAATGCTAATTTCCAAAGAAGGAGACTCTTAAATATTCATTCTGCAACCTCAGAAACTGTGTCTTTCTAAAAGATCAGCATGTTGAAACGAAGATTTTTCAGTATGTTTAATTGTTTGACGCCTGAAGAGCAGCTTGTGACTAACATCTCAAGCAAGGTAGTGTCTTGCCAGCACCACTCTTCAGTTCTGGATGGGAGCATATATCTAAGTTTATGGTGAGGCAGTTCTGTTCCTTTTAAACTGGTAGTTGTTACAGCATCTTTGATGTAAGGATAGCCTCAGCTGCTGGCCAACTGTCAATAAAGGCTTCTGGCTCTCTGAATTATTCTTCCTTTAATGAATATATCATGCTTCAATCTGTCACCGAGTAACTATGTTGCAACATTCTTATGGTGTATTAAGTGCAGAAATATCTACTTTTCCCATGATTTAAAAAAAAAAAAAAAGGAGAAATCAGAAATAAACATAGTTGTTAAATTCTGGCATGGACATAGAAGAAACCTCTTCTTCTCAATCCCATTTGTTCTCTAAGCAAGGCGTTCTGTAACACCAATCAGAATTACATAAGGCACAGAGCTGGAGAGCAAACTTGCGGGCTAAAGAGTGTGGCGTTGGGCAGCTCACAATGTTTGTAAATTACTACTATATTCCTGCAAAGGCTGTCAGTGTTTGCAAGCAAGAAAATTTGGATTTAAGTGGCTTCCCATTTTCTCTTGTTCCATCCTTTACTCTTTCCTCAAGATTTCTTGAAATAATATCCTGTTAGGAGGGTAGCAACTTTAATGATTAAAACTGTGGAAAGTTACCAAGGTCAGGTTTTAATTTTCATCAATAAAAATTGTTCTAGCAGATTCTTTAGCTGCTAACTGGTAAGAACACGTGCATGCACGCACCATGATGGGAACTGCAAGTGCTGAAGCATTACCAACAAAGCAAATGTGATGCTTACAGAAGATGCCAAGAGGCAAGTCCTGATTCCATCACAGGTGACCTTATTATTTTCCTTCTCCACCACATTCCAAACTCTTCTACAGGACATTTCTTATACACATTAATTTGAGCTTTGGCCACGAGGTTTTTTTTTTGTAACAAACTAGAAGTCAAACAAAATTGCAAAATCAGTAACAGCTGAAATCAAAACCAGGGTGGTATGAGCCCATCTCCTCGAAACTTTGAGGCAACCAAATAATGTGTTTATTTGGAGGATACCTTCTTTCCACATCTGTACTGCACCCAGGATTCTTTCTTCAAATTAATTACTAAAATAATGCTTCAGAGGATTAACTAGCTTTAGTACTCCCCAGCTTAATGCAGCTGGTGCTTGTTCTTAGTATATGCAAATTAATGAAGTCCTACATTGTCTAGGTTTTGTTTGTTATGTCGGTCCTGAATACCTTAACAATGTCTCTGACTGTAGGAAAGAAATGATCGGCTGTTCTTCCATCACATGCAACAAATTAGCTTACAGCAAAACAACAAAACAATTTAGGAATATAAAAGATGGCAGTTAGCACAGAGAAATCATTAAACTTCTCACTTTCTATTATGACACGCATCCCTGTCTTTATATCAGATTATTCAGAGCGTTTATGATAACAGCATTATTGACTCTAGATGATCTTTGCGTACTCATGGAGATGATAAAACAAAATGCTTAAGAAAAAGGCAAAAAGAAATGCAGGATTCATCCATAATGTTGTAAACATAACTGTATCAGCATTTTGTCTCCAACGTCATCTGGAGGATGAATCTGAGAACTGAGTCCATGAAAGAAAGCTCCACCTAATGGCTAAATCGTGACCACTGTCAGAGAGGTGTTTGGTAGCCAATACGACTGTTTTATTCATCCTTTTCTTTCATTTTGGTTGTTTCTAAAATATCAGCTCTTGTAGAAGAAATAGAAATAGGCAAAATCAAAACTTGGAATTGCTTATTAATACTTTTGCATGAAGCGTCTTTAAGACTCAGCACAGCTTTGGCTTGCATTTTGGGAATCTGGGGAAAGTGCTGCTCGTCTCTGACACCACTTTAAAGGGGTGGCAATGCACAGTGCAGCTCCTTGAAGCTGTGAACAGAAGTCCCTGCCTCTATTACAGCCTCAATGCCCTTCTTGGAGCATCCCCACAGAGCCCGCCTGAAGGGGAAGCTCCAGGTGCTGCTGCCTGCAGGCAGCATGGGGAAGAGGCTAAGAGAGGCACCCTGGCACTTTGCTTTATTCTTATAAATCAGGAGAGAATTGGAGTACAAAGGAAAGCAAACACAGCTCTGCCTAATCTTGATGCTTTTGTAAATCTATGAGCTTCTGCCAAGCCCCTTAGGACTCCCATTTGCTGTGAGAGCTAGAAGCCTAATGTCTTTGAGGAACAGGGTTTAAATTTTCTGTTCATTGGCAACGACTGTGTTTACCTCCACCACTTTCCACCAAAATTTTTTGCTGCCTAATCCGCAAAGTCTTCAGAGTGAGAATCCCTCTCAGTGGATGTGGTCTGCACTAATCATAAGTCTCTATGAAACAACTGAAAAGTGGCTGTGATACATCTCGTCCTAAGGAAGACATCTAAGACAGATGGAAAGATTATTTTTCTGCAGAAGCATTTCTGGTGTTCTGCTGAGTGTAGAGGGAAACAACTTGTAAACTACATTCCTTATCGAAAGTCTAGCAATATGAATCCCACTATTTGCTCTCAAAAAAAAAAAAAACAACATGGATTAATAACTCCACCTTGGCCTCCCTGGAACTTCAACCTCAACCTCCTTTTGAGGAAATAGGATGTGAGTGCAGTGGGCTTGAGTTATAACTGGGACACGTTGTGCAGATGCACAGTCCCACCAGCACCACACAAACTGCTGTAGATAAGGGAGCAAGAAAAAAGGAAGTAAACACGTTGTCCCTTCTGATTGCAAATGATTTGTCCAGGATCTATCCCCACTAGTGGCCTCTTCTTGTACACAGGGATAGGAAAATCAGGAGCCCTTGAAACCTTTAGGGTGTCATTACTTCATAAGGGTAACTGAGATGTGGTACTGGGTACTCAAAGAAGCTACTGCACAGTGCTGAAAGTCAACATGGGAAGCACACAGTGGAAACCAGGGACATAGATGTGTAACAAGAACCTGTGGATTCATTTGCTTTGTTCCAGGCAGCAATCTGAACCAAACCCTGTGGTGTCCCAGGGCCCTTTGCCAACAGGCCTTGGTGAGCCCAGCACTGCCGTTACCGCTCCAGACAGTCCGCTTCAGGGAACTGACTGTGATGGCCACAGCAAAACAAGAACAGGAACTCTGCAACAGCAGCTGCCTGTGTCGCACAGCATGGCCACTCCTGGCTGGCAGGGACTCGCTATGCCCTGAGCACAGAGCCCAGCAGAACAGGCCGCGGGCCAACAGGGCCCAACAGGCTGCGTGACCCGGCCCAGGGCCGCCAGTGCCCCATCCAGAGCCAGCACTGACAATGAGACAGTGGCTGTAGATGGCACTCTGTACTGGCTTTACACAAGTGACCTAGTGCAAAACCACACACCTATCAATTATGTATAACGTGAGACACATAGCACAGTATTTCAGCATACACCACCTGCCCAGTACAGGTGTATTTATAACAAAAAGGTTGTTCCGGCACTGAAGTGCTTTCAAGCTCAGTAGTTACGACAGAAGCTGAGAGAAAAGAAGAATTATTACACCCATTATTCCCTTTTAGAATTGAAGACTAAATAGACCAAATAACATGCCAGGCACTCAGCAATAAGGCTCAAATCCTTCTGTCATTTACAGGCCCCAAATGGGAGGCTGCCAGATCCTCCTTTGAAACCAGTCCATTTCCAGACTGAGATTTGTTGTTTATTCCAAGCATACTTTTTTCCCAATATTTCTTTCTCTGCAATGTTGGAAAGCAGACCTCAGAAAGTGCCCCGTCAGCACATGGGTAATGAAGGGCATGTCTTTTGCTGACTCCTGTTAGCAGGGTCCCTGGGTGCCATTTCGGTTACAGGCAGTTCAGTGAGCAGGCATGCTTTGCTTTTTTCCTTCTGATTCGGTTTCTTTTTTTACCGTTTTTTCAGTGTTTCATAGTCCAAAGCACCTGATTAATTCAGCACTGTCTGCATAGCTCTCAGGCAGCTGTATGATTAGCCTCTCAATGCATTTTAAGCTGTTACGTGCTGAACTGCTGTGGTCTTCCATAAATTCTTTTATTACTGTGAGAGGCAAGTACCCATTTAATAAGGACGGTCTCCATAATCCTATGATCTCACAATGCTCCAACATTTCCTTCAATTAAAAAAAACACACACACACACACACCTTCACACCTTGGAGTTTCAGTAATCAAATTGTTTCTGCCTTCCCCAACCTTTATGCAGAGGCATGATTTGGTTTATCTCACACACTGCAGCCCCACTCCTCTCATCGTGTATCAGCCAAATGTACTCCCAGTCAGTCAAGAGGACTGGGAGACTGAGCTACTAAACAGGGTAAAAGACAAGTAGTGACCCATCAGCAGATATTTAGAAATGGAGATGCTCCTTCATGTCAGTGGCCCCTAAATCAGGCATAAGAAGGAACCAAGGAAGAAGTGAGCAAGAATGCAGCCATGCCGATGTGCTCCATAAAGACCCATATTAATGAGATCTGACCTGTAACAATGGAAGAATAAAGTAACAAGAATAAAGCAATGTATGAGCTTTTTTATGGGTCAGATCTCAAGACAAACTACTGGCCACATCTGCAGTTCAGTGCAATGCAGTGATGTGAATCCCTCATGTTTTCAGGCTAAAAGAAAAGCACATGACAAAGAACATGCCAATTCTCAGAAGTCCTGAAAAGCAATGCAACTTGAATCCTATACAGGCTGCAAGAAATCCTTGACAGAACTGACGACTTCCCTGAAAACTGGTTTTGGACTGCAGTGCCTCCCACGGGAGAGGTGTTTGGTGAGACTGTTAGGAAAGATGGGAAAAAAACACAGCTTACTCCAAAGCTTTCAAATGAGGATGAATGTGTTTATCAGTGGTCAGTGATGAACCTTTGATGTTCTTCGGAGGAGCAGAGATCTCATGCATAAAACATAATCACCGTGCAGGGCCCTGATCTGGAATCTTCATTAATATGATGCATTTTGCATTTGCATCAAGGCATGACAAACCTGCTTATTCCAAAATAGAAAATTAATTTTGCATCTAGTTTCCAGGGCTACTCTGTTCACAGCCTCCCTCATACCAAAACCATTTGATAAGAGTTAAGTAAAACGATTCAAGAAAGATGTAAAGTATTCATAAAGTGCATGTAGAGAAACAAGGAGTAAGATATGACAGATTTCATATTTGGGAGATGTACAGTTTTAGATTTTAAAAAGGCTTATATATTATTTGCAACGTTACTGTTGCTAGACTCAAGTCACACTTGCATTGTGTTGGGGTCTGCACACACACAAGTGAAGGTGGAAATGACCTGAGTAGCTTATACTATGAACAGGTAAATACTGCAAATACAAAAGAAAAACAAATCCACATAAGGTTCCCGAATCAGGCTGCAAATATCCTCCAGAAATAGTCCTTCATCAGTCTGAGGGTTCCTTGGTTTTGAGCCTGGCTGTTTTTCTCAATCTCTTGTGGAGACGTGGATATCATGCTGGTTACACGCTAATCTGAAGCAGCACTGCCACTCAGGCAGCACAGATTACATCTGATCATCAGTACGAGGTTTTTATTTTTAATTTTAGACATTTTAATGAAAACAGCTCCTAAACTCCAGAGTTGTATTTACAAACTGGCCAGGCAGAGGGTCATGTTTTGAATAAGCTCTCATTCGTGTTTGCTTTGCTTCCTTCCAGCTTTCACTCTCCTCTTGCAGTTTCTTGTCCCTAAAGAATGCTCAAGCAGCCCTCTGGCTGCGATCCAGGAACAGCAGAAGAGCTGAGCACTTCTTCAGTGACTCCTCTTCGGCCATTCACTTGAATTTTCATGGCATGCAACACTCCCAAGTGCTTGACCCATGAGTTGTCTTCAAGAAGTTCAAAGTGTGCATCTATAGATGCTACAGGTCAGCTTGAGTATCCCTGAAGGGTAAGCAGTGTGCACACACCCCATGTCTGCAGTAGCTTTCTAGCTCCTTTTCAGAAGCAATCTGAATTTGCCCTTTAGATCTTTCTTGTGCAGCTACAGCTAACTTGGCCATGTTCTCATGTCATGTGGATTATAACTGTGCTTGAGTGTCCCATGTTAATGCTCCTGTAGTTTAGGAAAGCTGAGGCAAGAGACTGAATGAAGAGAATTTGCCTAACGTTGCCTTGAATATCATATTCTATCTGTAATAATCTTCTCAAGGTTGCTGGCATATGTGAAAATTGTGGGGTTCTTTTTTACTGCTTTATTCCATTTTTTTTTTTAATTGGGAAATGTCTTTCATAAGTATGAGCAGTGGGAAAGATTTATTGATTCCTGTAGATTTGTAAGGGAAGAAAAGTGATGGAAATGTAGGGTGGAATTAAAGCAGATGTAGGAGGAAGACCGAGGACATGTTGCTCTGTTATTCAATTCCTTTTTACAAGTGTTTTATCAGTTCTTTTCATGCATAATAAGTGAAGAGCTCTTAGAAGAGCATGCTGGGATGCAAGACACAAGCACATTCATCAAGGAATTAAAATTATTTACAACAGAAAAGGGAAAATTTTGTTACTGTGTTCGGCTAGTTCAAATGGCAAGGCATTGCTCTCTTGTCAGTGTGTAGTCATCTGTAGCCTAGAAGCTCACCAATAATAATCAGTGAGATTGTTGGATGCCTTCAGCTGTTCCACAAGTAGGATCCCTCTTGCTTTAACAAAAATAATCTATCTTGTCCTAGCTAATGCTATTCTGATTTCAGTGACAAAGAAAGAGCTCTCTCCCTTTCTCTCATAAAAAAAAAAAAAAGAGAGGAAAAGGAAAAGGAAAAGGAAAAGGAAAAGGAAAAGGAAAAGGAAAAGGAAAAGGAAAAGGAAAAGGAAAAGGAAAAGGAAAAGGAAAAGGNAAAGGAAAAGGAAAAGGAAAAGGAAAAGGAAAAGGAAAAGGAAAAGGAAAAGGAAAAGGAAAAGGAAAAGGAAAAGGAAAAGGAAAAGGAAAAACAATTGTAGAGATGTCTTTTTAATTTAAAATCTCTTATAAGGAATTTTAATCAGGTGAGAGAACAAATAACCCTAAATTTCCTTGTTTCTTAGAGAAAGTTATCACTGCTACTAAGACGTATCTTTTAGCCCTTCAGATAAGGACTGTGCTCTTTCCAATAGAATGATATTTTTAAGTAGCTGGCACTTCTGCTCACCTTGGGAAATTCCCCTGAAACTTCTGTTTGAGCAGTTTGAAATGTTCCACCAGAATCTCTTATTTCCCCAAACAATATTTACGATACAGTGATTTTTTTGTGCTTAGAAGAATTACTCATGATTTACTCTGATTGATTCTGATCCTGCTTTGCATCTCATAATGCTAGAAATTGGTCTTTATTATTGGTAATTCCCCTGACAGTGCTGAGTTGACTCTTATTGCTGCTAACAGCCCAATGTGTAACACGTTAATGGCCCATGGCTTTGCCTTAGGAAGGCCGACTAACGAACCGGCTGTTTATGGCTGGTAATGATTGATTTGTCAGTGATTATATTGCTTAATTCAACAGCAGCATGAATCAACGATGACACTTCTTTTTTAGGCTGTCACTTAGGCTTTAGTGCTCTTCACAGTAATGGGTGTTGAAGGGTGTTTATTGTGATGGCCTTTCCCCACATTCCCTTCCTAAAGCACTGCCATAAACTATTTTTTTAGTGCATGTGGCTATGGAAATAAGCAGCTAATGACTGAATTGCTCAGAGAAGGAGAAGGCCCCAAATATTAACCTCGCCATGATAGCCAGCTTGGATGTGGTGTTACTCATTCTTGGAATACAGCCATAGAGTGAGGTCCAACATGATGCCACGCGTCAGCTGAGCCAGAATAGCTGCCCATATGTGTATGCATTTAGCCTGCAACAAACACACTAATTCAACCTCGCTCAGGATGCAGGGAAGTAAGCTTAAACAAGTCAAATGACACCATGGTGAAAGGCACATCATTGAGCACCTCCTGAGGCTCAGCCAGCGTGCACTGATACACTCAGCCTCAATCATTCAGTCAGGATCCTTAGAAGCCACTTACGTCAAAGCTGCTTTAGACAAATTTGGCAACAACTTTGGGACCACTGAAGAGGTATAAATTATAAGTTTATGCAGTTTCACTGTCTTTAAAAATCATTATATGTTCACGTAGTTGTAAAGGGATCCCAGCGTTGCATCAGGCCCCAGAGCCAAGACAAGCGCTACTGTAGCCTGCGTGTTAACCAGTGAAAGCCACTTCTCCAAAATGCCCTTTGCAAAACTGCTCGTTCACCACGCACATGCACTTTCCCAGCAGCAGAGGGTGACCCAGCAGCCCTGATCAATTGAGGATGCTGGCACCTCTGCAGAGCACAGCCCCCTCCTACCGCTCCTCTGCAGACTGGGGAAAGGAGAGGTAGTGGGAATGGCCCTATCCACGAGATGCAGCTGTGGCACTTCTCCTACAGCTCTTGGTGACGTATGGGGACAGCACTGCAGGACATCCTCACCACCTGCCTGGCAGTGCCGACAGTCAGGAGCCTTCTGGAGGGCAATGCACAAGAGCGGAAGAAGAGGGCAGGCATGGTGGCTGGAAAACTCTGGACAGCATTACCCAAGCCTCAGAACCAAATGTCATCAATTTTTCTCCACATGACTGTAGGCAAAGTGAAACTGCTTATTCACATCTCTCACACACACGCAAAAAATCCCATTTCTTTCCAAGGCAGGTACATAAAAGATACTGCCACCTATATCTCATCAAAATTTGGATTTGAAAATTTCTTGGCTGAGATCTACAAAAAGCTTTTTTCCTGTACTGTACAAGCACAGATATATAGCTGGAAGTTCTGTTCACCAAAATAGAGACCATAACATTACCATTTCAGTAAGACAGATTCAGTGATTCTTTTCTCTGCTGTCTCCAGACATATAATTGCAAGATGATTAATAGTACAGTAAAAAAAGACACATTCTTCATTCCCAGGGTAGCATAACCACTACTACTTCAAATGCACAGAAATGACAGGAAAACGACAGAAAATAAAAATGCATCAGCTGTTATTACTTAACAGACCAATTTAACTGAAATGTTCATGAATTAGTCTGGATAGAACTGCTCTGGAGACGGTCTGTCTGTGAAATAAACCAATTTCTAATTTTTTTTTTTTTTTTTTTTGCCAAAAATCCTGTTGTGCCTGCTGCACAGGCTTCCTGATTTGGCGCCAGACTGTATAACACTTTCAGGAAGAAGTTAGTTTGGAACCGGGTCTTGTAGCAATGATGTCACGTTGACCAGCGCTAACTGTTTGGTAGTATGACACAACTATGGAAATCTACTTTCTGTATAAACACTCGTCTGGAAGTGAACTATTCCATTTCCCTGCCTTTACTTTGTTCTTCTTTCAGCAACACATGCCTTAGAAAACCAAGATACACATTTACAAACCTCAGAGGCATCTGATGAATTCACGCTTCTTTCCAACCCGTCTTCCAAATAAATATAACTGTAAAGAACCCAAAAGCTCAGCTACTTCTTCCACCTGGAGACGTGTCAGTCACTCTGGTGAATACAGCCCTTTGTTTTAAAGGAGTCAGCTTACTGTTCTGTATATATATACTTACGTATAAAATACACTACTTTTCAAAATATGCAATTATAGCAGAAATGCTGGAGATGAATTGATATCAACTAATGAAATGGTGTGGTCGAGCCACAGATCAGGGATTTTTTCTTTCCTGACTGCTATTAAGATTGCCTAAATTCAGAGAATTTCTGCAAGAACACTATTTCAAGCTGCTTTATAAAACTCATTAGAATTATGGATGGAAACAAATACCTCGCTTACAGCTGTGCATTTTGGATTGATACAAAGGAGGATTTGGACAGAGAGAGTGTTCAGGTGCTTCTTTAATGAGCTGTAAGCAAGCACGCACAATGCCCAGGCTGAGTATGCCAGGAGAAAAATGGTAGCAGACGTGTGCAGTGGCAAAGTCCCATCTTGTTTTCTGCTCCACTATCAACTACATTTACTTTACAGTGACATTGCCTGGAGCAACTTTTAAAATTCTCCTCTGCTCTCCCCTCACTCAAACTCTTGCAGTGCTGCAGCTCAGCTCAGTTTGGCACTGAAGTGAATAACTCAGCCTGGGAGCCACGGCGGTACCTAAAGAAAAAGGGTTTTCTTGAGGCCAGCCCTCACCTGTGTTTCATCAAAGTTAGTTTCCTCACCTGGATTACTTCAGATTACTTAGGGAGGGGGGTTTTACCAACTTCAGTCTGAGGTAGCAGGAAGATCCTGCGTCCCATTTAAGCCATTTTAGCTTCAGAGAAGCCCACCCAATCTGCCTACTGCAAGTCCTACCTTTAAGATTGAAAGGCAGAGAAGGAAGGCAGGAATGTGCTGAAAGCTAACAGAGTGAGGCTGCACGTGAGCAGGAATGAAAGGAGTGAGAAAACAAAATGCAGCGTGCAGGGGACATGTGAACCAGAGGGACCAGCAAAGAGAGAATGAAAGTTGGAGAGGCAGAGAGAGGAGAGAGGGGCAGAAAATCAGCAGGAAGGCAAGCTAGGGAGAACGTAACCAGGAGCAGAGCAAATCTGTTCTGAGAGCGAGAGCAAATCGTGGCATGAAGATAGACCAGGCAAAAATATATGGCAGACCCAAAGAAAAGGAATGAGGAAAGCCCAAAGTAGAAAATGGAATATAAAACCACATCTCCCCACATCTCCCAGAGTTAAGCACCAAAACCAGCCCTTAAAAATATCCAGAGGACGCATACTCCTGTCACAGCAATCAAATGGCCCTACCACCCACCTTGGATCTAAAAATTGTTGAGTGTCTTAAAGCTTTTGGCTACAAGGCTCTTCAATCTTCCAGTTAAATCTCCTCTAATTTTCAGTTCAAAACTCTCTAAAAGATGTCTCCAAGCTAAATTAGTCGATGTGTATGCATGGTCTGTGCTCAGAAATCTCATTCCAAGCTATGACTTTGTGTCAGAGCTGCTCTGTAGAGCTGGTTTCTGTTAAGTTGAAGTAGCCTGGATGGAAACTCCTGCCTGGATGGAAACTGTCCTCTGCATCTCAAGAAGCAACAACACAAAATGGTGACACTAAAATAAATTTTGAAGGTAATATTTTCACCTTCTTCTCTAGCCGAACCTGCAAAAAGTCTGCAACATAGAAACCCTAAATTTGAGAAGTCCAAGGAAGGTGGGCAAGCTCTGTTCAAGCCCCTACAGAGTCTGAATGAGGAACCAAACTAATCTGGGAAGTGATTAATCATTGCCCATAGGTACAAAACATGCACTTACGAACTAAATGAGCTCGCTCTCTGAAAACGTAGCTTCTCCATTGCTGAGATTGACACCATGACTTTTGAACAGCAATTCACACACTTAAAATTCATTGGCTTCTGCTGTGAAATGAGAGAGATAAAACATAGCCTTTGATTTTCAGGCTGTTTTCCTATTTTCTCTGATCCCTGGAGCCCTCTGTCTTTTTCTAAAGTTTCTGTTGTTGTTGTTTTTCTTTAATTACCATTTTTCAAAAACTCATGCTTTACTTATAGAAGACTTAAAAAATAAAGAAAAGAAACAATGTGGCATGAAGGGGTCACAGAGAGAAATGTGCTCTACCCTCATGAGCAGGGGTACCACTCTTTTCTTTCTTCTGTTTTATAAAAACGGCTCTTTCATCTCTTTGACCACAGCCAATGAACTGACACTTGTGAAATGTCAGAGGAGGTGGTGTGGGTTTTGGCCAAATCCTATCGTGTTTGATATCCAGAAATAACTTATTTGTCTTAATGGAGATATCATCATCCAGGAAATGCAAGAACAGGGCAGGAGCCAGCACCATTTCAGGTTGTACTTTAGTTACCAAAAGGTGGCTGGGAAGGCAAGCTGGACTCTCTCCGTCCCGAAACCAAAGAAATCTTTCTTCTTAATTGTGTACAGCCCAGTAGACACACACCTGTGAGTCTCCTTTGGCTCTGTCTGACCACCAGAGGCACTCAAGAAGTAGCACAGCATCAATTTGTGAAAACTCAATAACCACATATACAAAAGTTCAGAACTATCCTGCATCCATTTACACAGTTCCTCGCTTATCCTTATAAAGTCCAATATTAATTTCCCAGCTTCTGGTGGAATCCAACCCCAAATACACTGTGAACCTGCATTCAGGACCAATGGCATCCAACACAACCTAGTGACCATCATCTGCAGCTGGAGGAGATCTGAGATCACAAGGCTGGGCTGTGCCAGGCTCCAGATTCATCATCACTGTGTCAGCCCATATGCTTACACAAGTAACACTTGCTGTTAGTCTGAAGGATCTTCACCAGGAGCATGCTTGGGGGGAGCTAGGTCCTGGATAGTGAGTTGAAAATCTATAGAAATGCCTGAAAGTTCTGTGGATCTTTTCTCATCGTCAACGTGGAGAGGGGTAAAATCTGAGGGCAGGCTTAGAGTGCTGCACAAAAGTACAGTATTTGGCTATTAAAATACAAATTACAGTTAAATCCCAAGTAAAAAGGGATAAGACCAGGAGCACTAGAACTAGATCCAATCACCAATATCTAATTAAAACGTATATGTAATGCTCCAATGGGCATTAGTAAAGATTTGAATTCAGCCTGGCATTCCTAAGCTTTCATCAGTGCAACCTTTTGCATATGCAGACATGCATATGCATACATAAATTTACTGGATGTGCTCTGTGCACTCAGTAAAGAGGAAGAACACAGGGACATTAAATAATTCTGACCAACTGCATTAGGTCTGACAAACAGAGCTTTTGGTTTTGTATTTTCCTATGTAAATAAGATGAGCACAGGGAGAAAAATAGACTGGATGCGTAGCTAATGATACTCAGGGAGGAATCCTGGGGTAACAAGCTCTGGAACTGGGACGCTTGGAGGACGGCTGTATGGTGGGGGCAGCAATAAAAGAACAGAACTGGTGATGGTACTTTGAGCTTCTGCACGATGGAGGTACCACAGGAGTCTCCAAATCTTGGCTTCCCATCTTGATATTAGTTTTATAGAGCCTTGTGTTTTCAGAGCTATGCATCACGTTCTTAACAAAACTCCCATTGTGTTTTATCATTTAAATTCATTAACTCAACCAGAGGGCTGTTATGTCCCTTAGCTGCTGTCAGGCAGCTGGAAATGGCACTCAGCACACAGCCAGGGCAGGGGGGGAGAGTGACCAGCAAGAGCTGTGCTCGGAACATGGGAGCTAAACTCAATGAAACCGGGGCCATGGCATCCCAACTACAGCACCCAAAGACAGGGGATGCTTCTCATTTGATCCCTTTGATCCTCCATTTCTATGTCTGCAAAGCAGAGATGAAATTTCTGCTTTCTTGCCTCAGAACTTATTCAAAAAGCACATCTACAAAGCACTTTGATCCTGGAGCAAGACACTGAACTCTTCCGCTCCCAAGAAATTCTGACCCACTGTGGCACCCTCAAGAGCTGCGACACGTCAAGAGCCAGGGATGAATTCTGCACAGCAGATGATCTTTGAAGCCATGCATGGTGTAAACAGCATACAGTAAAGCAGAGGAGGGATGCTGAGTGACCATCGCCACCTCTGTACCCTTCACAGGGTCCACTCTTGGGGAAAAGACACAGTGTTCTTAAATGCCTGTTCTTAAACCCATAGGAAGAACAAATAAAAACCCTTAATTCTGCCCCGTGCTACCTGGGGAACTGACTATAAACAACACCGGTGGCTTGTAAGGTAGGTTTTGGGTGGTAAACATGCACATATATACAAAGACTACTAGTAATCTCGCCTGCCCTCTGCAGAACCAACATTTCTCTTATTTTCCATCATTTACAAGGAGCTTGCACCAGTGACCTTGCACAGGGACGGAGCCCTCGCTCCCCAGATAGCCACTGCTCCGTTTTTATGAGCACAAGCCTCCGGGCTGCAGCAGAGAGAGTTACAGCCGTTAGCTCACATCTTTACAGAATCCTGACACAGAACGCACAAGAGTTCCAAGTCTTATTGATTTTACCAAGCGACTTGAAACAACAATTAACCTTTCTAACTATGCGTCTTTCTTTAAAATGCATCTCTGTTGCTTTTCAAAGTTTGCTTTTAAAAATTAATGAATCGATGCAATTTTACAGCTATTGACCAATTTAAAATGTCAAGGTTGTAGCAGGAGGGAACACTAAAGAGATGCAAATCCTGTTATGCAAGCTCGTGGGCACTGCTTGGTTGGACACTGAGGGCTCCGTTCTCAGCTTTGGTTCTTGTCTTTTTATCTCCTTTAATTTTCTTCAGCAAACTTAGTAGATGTCATATGCATTTATAACACCTTGGAAAACATCCTGGCCTTATTTAGAAATGTGCGTGCATATGTGCATTTCCAGTCATGGAAATGCAAACTGTCACACACAGCATTTATTATTTAAGTAGGGGCTCAGCACTTAGCTTTCATCCAGGGATATGAGCACAGCTATTTAGGGCTGAACTCTACAAGCCCCTCAGCAAACTCAGAGTCCTACCAGGATTCAGCCTGTACCCAGACCTCCATCTTGGGCCAACTTTTCA
The DNA here is from genome assembly GCF_002078875.1 of Numida meleagris. Classification (NCBI taxonomy): domain Eukaryota; kingdom Metazoa; phylum Chordata; class Aves; order Galliformes; family Numididae; genus Numida; species Numida meleagris. Next base: position 58,161,667 of record NC_034414.1, on the reverse strand, counting down.
CTCCCCAGCCACATGCTAACAATGTACCAGAATTTTCCTGCCCTTTTCCTTTTAGCTTCGAGAATATAACACTTTACAGAGAAAAATAAAGCACTATTCACCCTAAAGATATCTGAATGTAAAGAGAAAAGGCTGCTGTTTGTTTTTTCCTTTCCTTAACAACCTGCAGTTTCTGTACACTGGAGGCCACTTTGCTGAGGCTGCCCAACAGCTGATGATGCAATTATCTGCTGATTAACGTGGGACAAGAAGTCAGCTTTGGTTTTAACTATTTAGACAGAACGGCACATCCAAAATACCTAGATTACTTAAGGTTAGAAGCATCTATCCATGTAGAGTTGATGCCAGCAAATAGCCTTGTTTAAGATTTCAAATCAGCTAAATTAGCTAAATTGCTGTTCACATCAGTGGCGGTTTGCTTCATTGAAAGTACAAAGGATGGACTGTAATTCTCAGTGAAGTCCAGAGCTTTCAGTTTGGTGAGGCACTGGTGAGGCCGCACTTAGAGCGCTGTGTTCAGTGCTGGGCCCCTCACTCCCAGCCCGACAGCGAGGCCCTGGAGCGTGTCCAGAGAGGGGAACGGAGCAGTGAGGGGTCTGGAGCACACGTCTTATGGGGAGCGGCTGAGGGAGCTGGGGTGGGTCAGTCTGGAGAAGAGGAGGCTCAGGGAACACCTCATCGCTCTCTACAGCTCCCTGACGGGAGGTGGGGGCGAGGTGGGGATCGGCCTCTGCTCCTGGCTAACAGCACCAGGATGAAAGGGAATGTCCCCGAGTAGGGCCAGGGGAGGGTCAAGTTGGATGCTGAGAAACATTTCTTCTCCAAAAGAGCAGTCAGGCATTGGAACAGGCTGCCCAGGGAGGTGATGGAGTCCCTGGAGGTGTTTGAGAAAAGTGTAGATGTGGCTCTGAGAGACATGGTCCGTGGGCATGGTGGGGATGGGCAGGCCCTTGACTTGATGATCTTGGAGGTCTTTTCCAACATTAATAATTAATGATTTTATGATTCTGTGACTGCTCCCTGTGTTTGTGTTGGCTCCTGAGTTTAGCTGGAAAGGATAAGGGTAGGGGGAGAAGCACCCAAACTCTTCTTCCTATTGTAAAGAGCAATATCCACATTCAGGAATCACCACTACAAATACCTCTATTTTTTAAATTGAGGTTAAGAAAAAAATCAGCATCCAGTCAAAGTACTTAGCTGAGTGGGCATCCCCAGTGGTCAAACATCTTTCAGAGACAGAGCAAGCCCCACACACAGGATGTGAAGAGCACTTTTTTAATTCCAGAGACGTAACCCATTGGCCACATGCAGGGAGCTTTTCCAGGAGACCATGAAGAAAAATCTCTAAGAGAGGACCAGCCAAAATTAACTCCCATCTTGAAGGCATGAGATAGTTAGCTTACTTCAAATTAAATTTCCCCACAGGCGCTACTGTTATTTTAATTGAAACTAAACCATGTATTTTTCTATGGGCCCACTGACATACCCCAGAAGTGAGGAGAGCCGCCTGAGGCAGCAGCAGGCACTGGCTGGAGGCACAGCACTTCTGCCTGGCAGCTCCCCACAGTTCTGCAGGACATGAAGGACACAGCCTCCACATTCTGCCCCGGGGCTCCCGAGGAAGCAGCTGGCTGCCTTAGAGTATAAACAAATTGAAATCTTCAGTATAGAAAAAAAAAAGTCAGCATGCATCTTATCAGGTGAACGTGGCTTATAATTAGCTCACACTAAGCACTGATGAAAGAAGAATCTTAAAGAAAAAGGAAGACTGAATTTTAAATGACTTAAGGTGATAGCAATGATCTGCATTTACTTGTCCTATAGATTAGTTTGCTGACTACTTTTTTTTTTTTTTTTCCTGGAGGGCCTTTTAATTATGCATAGAAATCTCATCAAATACAGATGAAGAAGGTCAGAACAATTAGTATAAAACAAACACTTCAGCATAATGCGCCATAATGATTATTTTTGCAACAATCAGTTAGCAAGCTCCAAGAACGCTTGATGCATTTTAAGCTAAGTCATTATCAGATTTTCCAAAACTTACAATCACAGCAGCACTTCAGCAGATCAGCCAGCCATGCTCCCCATACAAGGCTGGATTTCTGCAGCTGTTCCTGGGACACCGAACCTGGATCACACACTGACGGAGCTACACCCTGGTAAAAGTCAGATTCAAAAATGCATTCAGAGATACATACGGATAAAGCAGGCTGGTGTTAATATATACACTCAGTTTACTGCTGCTGTTATTCTGCAATCTTTAGGAGCCACCTCAAGTCCAGAAACTTCATATTACTATTTATTGTTGAAATACAGCTGGTCACATCAGTGTTGCTTTGCAAGGGGCTCTTCCCATCCTGGAGGCAGGTATGTCCATCTGTGTGGCAATGCAGCACACACTAAAGTGTCAATAGGGTGGTTAAATAGTTAACAGTAAGAAGGAGTAACAGGGAGCAGGACTGACAAAGAGATAAAACCTTACATTTCAAGCTTTACCTGAGTCCTAACTCCACCAGCTTTCTGCTCAGCAATGATGGGACAGGAACTCTCAGTTTGTGCTAATGAGAAGCCATGTTCCTAAAAGGTTTTGGCAGGCTGTAGGCTGACAGGTTCTAGTTCACTTTGAAGGAACAGCTTATTTTACTACTACCTGACTGCCTACCGTGCTCACTAGCACAGCGAACGAAGCTGCAGCTCCCTTTGCCTTTCCATAGATGCACCATCACTCCCTGTACGTGTTTCGTGAGGCTTTGCATTTGCTCACTCCCTACAACTCCCTGAAAGGAGGTTGCAGCGAGGTGGGGGCCTGCTCCAAGGTAACAGAGATAGGGCAATAAGGAATGGCATCAAGTTGCGCCAGGGGAGGGTCAGGTTAGATATTAGGAAACATTTCTTCTCCAAAAGAGCAGTGCTGCACTGGCACAGGCTGCCCAGGGAGTGGTGTGGTCGCCGTCCCTGGAGGTGTTCCAGAGCCGTGGAGATGTGGCACTGAGGGACGTGGGCAGTGGGCATGGTGGGTTGGGGTTGGGCTTGGGGATCTTGGAGCTCTTTTCCAACCTGAATGCTTCTATGGTTCTATGATGCCATTGTGCTGCAGAGGAAGCTCCTTGTCCCTGGGGAGCTCTCAGCAGTTCAGTGGTGACCACGGTATGTCAGTGCCCGGATGTTTGAAGTCTACTCGTGGCTGACATCAGTGGTGTACACTGGGGATCTACTACCAGTGCTGTGAGCTCAGAGTGCCCAAGGAGTTACTGAACATCTGAGGAAATGAGGAAAATGCTCAGGAAGATAACAGCTCCTTTGTATGATGGCTTTCACTCCCCACACACTCACCAGAAGCACAGGATATATTTGAGAGAGTTTTGGTATCTGAGAATAACAATGGGAAATGTCTCTGTGATTAAAAGTAAATGGGTATGTGGTGATGCTAACACAATGTATGTTATTAGTGCTACAAGAATGACCTTTTCTTACAGCAATGCTGAGAGAAATTGTGCCCGCAGGGTCTACTCTAAAGCATAATGGAGTTAATAGGACTCTTTCTGTTAGCTGTAAGGAATTGCACTAGGTCTGCACAAACAGGGCTTTGCTTTGAAAAGGGAGGAGGACCATAGAGAGAGTGAAGGAGAAGGAGGGATGATGAGAGTGGGTGCTTGCTGGACACAGCAGTGTGCCTGCATGCACTGGGATGTGCACAGTCACACCCTAGCAGGCACCAGAAGATCTGCACCTTTTTGTCTGCTGCTCTGGGAAATGGCCAAGGCAATGGCTAACGTAGCCCTTGGAAAGCTGCAGTTAGCATTGGCCATGTGTTTGTACCAGTTGCCTACTTATTAATTGATTCCTATGACTGTTTTTAATTCATAACATCTCGGAACAGCTGGGAGTTAATTTCTTCTTGAGTTAAGCTACATTAATAGCAAGTCACCACAGGAAATGTAAATAATTTTTCAGATGGATGCTGTAAATCTCCTTAAGTCCATTGTTTAATTTTGAGAATGAGCTTACGCTCTTGCTTATTAGTGCCTCATTAGCCTTTACCTTGATTTTCATTAGCTGCACACAAACCAAGACAGTGCGGTGACAGGTCTCTTAAATGAAAAGAACAAAGCAGATTTCTGTGCCTCTGCAGAACACTCCAGAGGTGACCAGCCATGAATCCCTCCTGCTGCCTGTGCTCTCTTCTGGGGCTCTGGTTCCCAGTTACTTCCACCATTGTTTCCTCTCTTCCTTGGGAGCTTCCATGGCTCCTTTTCCCTTCTTCACCACTCATCTCATCTCATGTTTTCACTTCAACCTGCAGAGTTGCAAATGTGCTCCCCTATTCATTTCTGGGTGGGCACCCTTTGCCTTGTCCTCTCAGTCACATACTTCACCCAGATGCTGTTGTCCGTGTTCCCTCATCCTGAAAACCTGGATTGTCTCCTCTTTATTTCCTTCTGTGCTCCCCACACTTCCTCCTGAGCTCCACCTCTGTCAGGCTGCTGCCTCTCCCCTCCACATCTCCTTGTCTATGAGCTGTAACAGGTAGCAATTCACATGTAAAATCTTATCCCACTACCCACTCAAAGAAAACGTGCAGCCTTCCACATGGAAGACCTCTGTCCTTTTCAATAACACAACACAGCACAATGAGAACCTAGGGATCTAAAGCTGAATCTTCATTTCCACAACCATGCAAGGCATCAAAGGCAGGTAAATATATCCAGGTGTCCTTAAGGATTGGGCAGACCTGCCAGACCCCAAAAGAAGCTTTAGGAAGTACCTCTCTTCTCATGAGCACAACATACTCCTACTCTCAGAAATGCAGTGTAACACCCGTGATTTCTGATTTGCATTTCTTGCAGTATAGAGTCAGCAATAAACAATTTAGGACCTCCTTTAACACTTTTTATAGTCAAGAAAGCTCTTATGAAACAGTGGGAACCAGCCTGGAGGGTGACACCGTAGTTCACAAACTAAGTCACTTGTATAGAGACCCAGTTCTTCCCTATGCGTGTACAGGCTGCGTGTTTCAAAAATGGCCTTTCCTGTGGCTCTGATTTCTTTTTGACCCAGAACTGACCCCTAAACTTCATCAGGTGAAAATTCAGACCGCTACATCACCTACATGGATGACTTGACATGATGAGCCATGTAACGAGCAGATTTTTATTAATACAAATAGTACTTAGAGCACAATCTGTCAGCTATGCAGATTGATAATGATTCTGACTTCGCAGAGAACTCATTATTTTTTTCCCTCTAAAACATTTTCTGGCAGTAAATCTCGCACAGCCAGCATCTGGCAGCTAGGAAAAATAAGTTGTTTTTCAAGGGGTTTACTGAAGTTCCTCTGTCTTCATTATGTTTATCTGAAACAGTCATAGCCTCCTGACTTTATAAATAAATGTCCATGGAAATGGCAAGAGATTCAAGATGCTGATGATACAAGTAAGAGAGGAAAGAACAATACTTCTTCCCTGGAGAATACGCTTCAGTCTCAGATTTTACATCTGAAGAACTGAAACTTCTGTCTCTTCCTATTCTCCTTTCTGCCTTCTCCCCATCTTCCCTTTCCCGAGTAGAAAGTAACTTCCTACATGAGGATAAGCTGAAATGCAACCATGCAAAAGAGTAAAACAAAATACATCAACCCTCTGCCCCCCGATTTGGCTTATAATATGACAAGTCCTACGTGAAAATCAGACTGATATACCTGAGGACAAGTGAGTGTCATAGTCCTTTCCTCTCTGATGCAGAGACATCAGTAAGGAAGCAGAGACATCAGTTTCCTGACCAGGAAACACAAATGTCCAGTGTCAGCTATACCAACACAAGGTCTGGAGGTCCTCCAGCTGCACATTCACACCAGGCTTGGCCCCCAACCTTCTCTTCTTTAACAAAAATACCTTTAAATTTTCAGAATCCTCAACTCCTTGCAGTCCTCGTCAGTCTATTTAAGTAAAAAGGAATTGTGTGTTCTTATAGTATCTTACATAAGGTCTACTCAAAAACTTCAGCTCACTGTTGCTTAGTAATTCTATTAGCAATACCAGGGCTAAAAAATACAATATACTCTTTCTGTAAATATGTTGTTTTACAAGTCACCCACTGTAATGGATGCTATTTGCTCAACCAACAACTGTCACACAAGTTCTCCTCTGCCTGTCCAGCCAGCCACATGCTCATATGTCCATTAAGAGTACATGCACCATAGAATCATAGAATTGCTCAGGTTGGAAAAGACCTTCAAGATCATCAAGTCCAACCTGCATCCCACTTCTGCTTCTCCCCCTAATATATATACATATATATATTGTTATTTTTGCTTGAATCATGTGGGCAACCTAGATAAGGAGGGGCTTCAGTGTACCCAGTATCTTAGATAAAATGTGAGCCTTGCTTTATCAAATGCGTATGGTTTGTTTTATATATTCTTGTTAACTACAGACGAACATCCCTTGCCTCCAAACCTGAGTATCAGTAGAGCCCATGAAGCTTACAGTCTGAACAATATGCCTGTTCCTCTACAAAGATTATGTGCATACATAAAATTAAATCAAGAAAGGAACTCGGTGCTAAAATACCTTTTATATGGGTAGCCATTGCCAATAACTGTGCTGTACATGCAAACATTGTGCTTGTCCAGAAGATGGGTTTTATAGACAAGCTCGCTGGAATAATGCCTATATCATGTTCTTCTTTTCTTATATACTTGGCATGGGTTCTGTCTCCAAATTTCTTTTCAGCCATCCCATTGCATTGCTTATTATTTTTGAAACACATTAACAAGAATGTTGAAAGGAAAGGTGAGCAAAGGACACTGTCAGCTACTGAACTGTGCAATAAGGAAGTGATCAATCCAGATTTTGTCCATTTAATTTTCAGTCAACATAATGAGTGCATTTGTTTTGCTGTTCTTTTAAGCTTTGTTGTCAAGGATACAGCGATATTCTCTACATCAGAAGATGAATTTGCTATGAAGGACTACTTTTCATTGGCATTTACTCAATCAAACTTGACATGAAGGCAGCATCTGTCCAATAATTTTTTACTTAAAGTCATTAGTTATGATATCCAGCTCAACAACAGAAAACATAAATCTTTCTGAAAGCCAGCTGAAGTGGCATTGAATTCTTATTTTTCGTCTGAGATATGTCAGAAGGATGGACTCTACGGCGGTCATGCACTGACATATTCTCTTATGACAGAGGTGAATGGTTCAAACATGGTATAGACAACAAGAGAGAGAATTAATGTGACAATCTCTATGCACAGGACCACCATAACTGTGGCTACCGAAGCATACAACAAACAGGTGGGAAGGTTGCATCCAGCCCACATGCAGCATCTCCATCATGCAGGCTGAGTGTTCAAGTCTAAATGCTCCTGTTCCATCAGCAACACCCTATAATGAGATACATTACACACTGCATCTTCCCAAATTGATGCATGTTATTGCGAGTTGCTTCTGCTTAGAAAACAAACAATCCCATCTATGAGCACAATATACTAAACATACATATATTAGCTAAGCACACAGCAGAGCTATAATCTTTCCATCATTCACCGATCACTTGTTTGAAAATGAAAAGATGAGCTGTTCACTCTTTGCCCTCTTTCGAAACTCAAATTGTGATCTAAGATGATGTCTGATGGCAAACAGGCAGCTCGGGCAGCGCTTAACCCTCTTGCTGCAATGGGAGATGGCACAGAGAGGTGGCACAGCCTCAACATCTATTTTTTCTCGCCACAACGTGGTTTGAGAGGCAGTCTCTTTCCACACCAGGAATGACTGAGATCTTTTCATTCTCGAGTGGTTCAGAAAAGCACCGGCAGCAAAATGTATCAAAAATCTACTTGCTAGCCAAACCTGATTGTTTTTTTCAATAGACTTATCAAAGAAGATTCAAGGAATCTGTATTATATCTGGAGTGAAGTGGCAGATACTGTCTCAGAGAAATTCTACCTTGAAAACTAATTAAATAGGCTTAGATAGAAGCTCTTTCATGTGGGCTGGAAATTAATTGAAAGGCAGCATGCAAAAGGTAATGATGAATATTAATGTGCTGAATTGGTGGCCATATCTAGTAGGGTGAGATCTTTATCACAGCGGGCAGGGAAATATTACAAAAAGAAGTTAGAACCCACGTGATTTCAATTAAGAAAAAAATCAGGTTAATACACACACGGCTTGGAAGGAAACACGCTCAACAGAAACGTGAACTTTTAAAGTGAAAAGGGCTATAGTTACCATGAGCAGCCCGGGCACAGCAGTAGATGTTCAGTCAGTACACGAGCTGCCCCTCGGGGTCTCTCCTTCACGTGTGTTGATATGGAGCACACACAGATGAAGACAGAGCTGCTGAGAAGGACTTGGGCAAGGTCCTGTGCAGCCTGTGGGTACAGTGTCCACCCTGCAACCACGCAAATGCCTGACAAAACTTCAGTCAGCAGATGGGGATGCAATGCACTGTAGGGGGTTGGTCCTTCTCCTCATTTGACTTTTCTTTCAGTGTGATGAACCTGGTTTCAAAAGGAAAAATGATTAACTACATGATTAGTCATAGAATCATAGAATCATAGAATTAGTTAGGTTGGAAAAGACCTACAAGATCATCCAGTCCAACCATCCACCTACCACCAATAACCCCACTAAACCATGTCTCTCAACGCTGTATCTAAATGTTTCTTGAACACCTCCAGGGACGGTGACTCCACCACCCCCCTGGGCAGCCCGTTCCAGCGCCTGACCACTCTTTCAGAAAAGCAGTATTTCCTAATGTCCAGCCTAAATCTCCCCTGGCGCAACTTGAAGCCATTCCCCCTCGTCCTGTCACTAGTTACAAGAGAGAAGAGACGACCCCCATCTCACTACAACCTCCCTTCAGGTAGTTATAATCATGTAGTAGTCCTTCTCTTCTGAGAACCAGGTACATACACTACATGATGTTATGATGTGGAATACCAATAACCAAAAATCATAAAACCATGACACGCACATACAAATATATGTTCTTCATGACAGCAGCTATAGTCAATATATAGCTCAACGTTTTTTCCTCAGTTATTTAGGTCCTTGTTGTCACATGCACTACGTAAGTTTCCTCTGAATGAATGACAGGACATTCATAAATTACGGTATGAAGTTCCATTTTGCATTAGAGACCCACACATCACTGCTATGAGCGCAGAAACATTTATCCCTCAGAGATAACTATGTAAAACACTTGAAATCAATGCCTGGAGGATCTGGAGGGTACACAAATGTTCAATTTTCTATAAAGTAGATGATGATAATCTTCCATAGCTATCACCATAATTCTGTTTGGCTTTCTTATGAGTAATCTCAGGTCTTCATTCAGCAGCCCAAAACCTTATTATCTGTCATGGTGTGGACCATACCACAGTGTACAGGAGGTGCTGACCACAGAAAGGAGAACCCACGAAGCACAACATGCAGTCTCACCCAGAAATGTCCTCAGATCAGCCAAGGAAAAAGTGCTAGGCCTTAGTCAAACAGACGAGGTCAGGCAGTTGATGGAAGATTACAATTAATTTTCTAGCCCTGCTTGACAACAGGAATGCTATTTCTCAGAAAAAAAGAGAAGGGAAGGGAAGGGAAGAAGGGAAGGGAAGGGAAGGGAAGGGAAGGGAAGGGAAGGG